>NC_068433.1:19845168-20148123 GCF_023373465.1 Oncorhynchus keta
GTGATAAGGGAAGATGAATGGCTGATAGTCTAGCCAAGTCTCAGCCGCCACAGCTGCCTTGCTCAGAGACTAATACTGAATGTTCAAATATGTCTCGCACCTACACCTCTCATGTACATCCACTAATATGCCAAGAAGGCTCAGTATTATTGCAAACCCTTGAAGCCGAAATCTGTGTTGTGCTTATTACTGTGTTGTGCATGTGTAATCATTGTGGTATCAAATATAATTCACACGCTTCGTAAACAACAGGTGCAGACTAGCTTACTCATGGGTCATTTTTACAACAAGACAGTGTTAAAGATGAAGATAAAACAATGTAATAAATGAAATATAAATTATCAGGTTTCAGGTATGATCCAGATGTAGACAGTGGTGAAGAAAAAAAATGTATTTATAGTCCAGGGGCAGGCAAACGACAGGTCAAAGGCAGGCAGAGGTCAGTAATCCAGAGAGGGTGTGCAATAGGTCCAGGACGGCACGCAGTCTCAGGGTCAGGGCAGGAAGGGGTCAATAAACCAGTGAGGTGGAGCAAGGGATAGAACGGCAGGAAGGTTCAGGGTCAGGGCAGGCAGAAAGGTCAAAACCGGGAAGGACTAGAAAACAGGAGCAAGAACAGACAGGAGCAGGGGAACAAACGCTGGCAGGTTTCATGGAACAAAACGAACTAGCAACAGACAAACGGAGAACACAGGTATAAATACACAGGGGATAATGGGGAAGATGGGTGACACCTGGAGGGGGGTGGAGACGAGCACAAAGGCAGGTGAAACAGACCAGGGTATGACAATCAATAGTGACATGAGAACTAAATACACCGTGAATAACACATGGTATGAAGAACCAGTGAGATTCAATGTGAAGAGGAGTATGGATGAAAACCCCACTTTGACAGTGAACTCATACTGTGTTTCACTTAAAAATCCTCAAATTTCAGAACTGAAAATAGAAAGAACTTGATCCATCCAGACAGTATTGATATGGCTGACATCTCACTGGGAGCAAGCTACTGTACATGCTCACTTTCCCAGCCTCATCTGTCGTCATTGATTTTAGTGGATGACCAACGTGGACATGTGTAAAATACAGTGGGGTCCCAAAATGTTTCACGCCCTTGATAAAGATGAGCAATAATGACTGTATAAAATATATAATTAATTATACCCTTTCACCATGACCGATAACAGGGCAGGTTAGCATGTCTTGGGGGTATGACCCTCTGTAACTTTCTCACTCTTCATTATTCGTGATTCATTCAGGATTATCCGTAATCATGGTAGCATCCACATGAATGTAGAATTGTTTCGAAACATATTATATTCTCATTTACAACAAAAGTGACTCCAAAATAACACAATACATTATTGACCATTCATTACTATTGTGCACGAAAGAATCTAAAACAAAAGCAAAACAATCTGAAAATGCATCCAACAAGTTTATAGAGTCAGAAGCTTGATGTAGTTATTGCGTGCTATGAGAATGGGACCAAATACTACACTTTTGACTACTTTACTTAAAACTATTTTTAGGGGTGTCAATCATTTTGATCCCTACCTTAAAAAAAATATATACAACTTGTTAAACAACATCTCTTTATTATAAAATAAAACAATTTCCCTTTTTTTGGCATACAATATAGCACAGTGTTTTAATTCTTTATTTTAAACAGTCATTGTTGCTCTTTATCAAGGGCGTCAATCATTTTTGGACCCCCCCCGCTGTGTGTATGGGTTGGGAGTCCAACTGCCTTCTACACTAGCGAATTGCTGTACATACGGACAGTTGAGGATGTCACTGAAAGATGGAAGATGTCTCCATAGCCTCTTGCTGAAAACAATGTTGACAACAATTCTCCATCGTAAGGGTGGGCCCTCATATGTTTCAGCGTAGCCATGTTTCAGGATAAGGAAAGAATCCATTGCATTGAAAGTGAAAGCGAGCAAGTTAAGTGCTCAAACCATGTATGGCTTTGTATATTATAGCATCAAAGAAAGGCACACTTGAAAAACCTGAGCAGTCCTATCACAATGAATAACTTAATATGCATTCTCCTTGGAATTTGTTCAAGGGCTAATTGGTAAAACCTCCATGATTCCATGCCTTTCATAGGATGAAAAATCCCCAAATTTCCCTCATTCATTCAAAAGTCCACCGACCCACAGTGCAGACACACAGACGACCATATGTCAGGCAGAGACGATCACTGCGGTGAAACAGCGAAGGATTCTTAAAGGTCAAGAGACCACGGTGTACAATTTATGGTTGAGATGCCACTCGTAGAGTATAATGACAATTATACCCACAGGTATCTCCATTAGCAACGGGGAGGGATATACCGGCATCAATGATTTATCTGGGGCTGAAGGTTTTATCTAAAGTAGCGGGCAATTTTTATATTTTCACCAAGATTGGCCAAGCTTCTGGCAGTAAAAGCAGAGGTGGAAATGCTACGTTTTTACTCTGTAGTGTGTACTGTAAACCAGGGTATGAATCTGGGAAAAGGTTTGAAGGTTTACGTGAGAGTAATACGTGGGTAACACCCAGCTAGAAACAAAAGAATAAAACGTACAGTACATCCAAAGTGATACTTGAAACACTGACTGCATGACATTGCAAGTGCAACAGTGTGGTCAAAGCTTAGGTTGATGTAGCATCTGCTTAGATTCCACCTCTGAAATATAGGTAGTTTGCCCTCAGCAAAGCTGTGGGATCAGGGTGTTAAAAACAAACTAAGTATCATGATAGTAAGACATTTCATCAGGAAACTATCCAAATGTG
Source organism: Oncorhynchus keta (assembly GCF_023373465.1). Lineage (NCBI taxonomy): Eukaryota > Metazoa > Chordata > Actinopteri > Salmoniformes > Salmonidae > Oncorhynchus > Oncorhynchus keta. The sequence continues at coordinate 19,847,950 of NC_068433.1, forward strand.
ACCCACAGTTAGTGAAATGTGTGAGTCATTGCCATACAATTAAAAACATTTTTGGTATCCATTTGAGTTAATTAATTTTAATTGACTTTTTTGGATTAAAAATATATTTCAAGGATCACATTGAACTGATTTTATTTCTACTGGTTTTATGCATCTTTTTGTGTGTTTTCCGAGCAGGAAGATAATATGCTATTTTGCTCCGAGGCCAAGTGAAGTCAACTCCTCATTTGATATAGATGATCATTAAAATTGTATGAATTCTAGTAGAATGAGCACATCATGAGCAGTCAGCATCAAGAATACCCGATTGAGGTCTGTTTGCAGCAAAACAAAATACATAATTGCTGATCAGCTGTAAGCAAACCGCCAGACGTCCTGTGCCTCAGGCAACTGAAAGACAACAGTGTTACTCAACAACAGCCCGTTATCTTCCAGTCAAGTAACAACTTATGAATATCTCTTCTTAGTCACCGAGGTGCTAATGGTCTCGATCTGGCAATGATAACAATAAAGGTTGTCATGGGCAACCATAGATTGCAGGGGTTGGCAGTGCTGGCCTTCAGGAGAACTTAGGAAACGGGGAGTTGTGTAACGGCGTTCTTCGTTTGTGGAAAGAGAGTCAGACCGAAATGCAGTGTGGTGGTTACTCATGACTTTAATAGAAAAAGAGACACATGAAATAACGATACAAAATACAAAACAACAAACGGAACGTGAAACCTAATTACAGCCTATCTGGTGAAACTACACAGAGACAGGAACAATCACCCACAAAATACAAAGCGAAAACAGGCTACCTAAATACGGTTCCCAATCAGAGACAACGAGAATCACCTGACTCTGATTGAGAACCGCCTCAGGCAGCCAAGCCCATACAACACCCCTACTCAGCCGCAATCCCAATAATACAAAAACCCCTATACGAAATACAACAACATAAACCCATGTCACACCCTGGCCTGACCAAACATATAACGAAAACACAAAATACAATGACCAAGGCGTGACAAGTTGTGCTCAAAGTACTCTCTGGAGGTGCCTACAGTAGGGCTGCGCCATGACAGGTGAAGGGACTGGAGTTCAAGTCCCTTTGTTTAACCAATTGCTCGAGAGAGAGAGAGAGAGAGAGAGAGAGAGAGAGAGAGAGAGAGAGAGAGAGAGAGAGAGAGAGAGAGAGAGAGAGAGAGAGAGAGAGAGAGAGAGAGAGAGAGAGAGAGAGAGAGAGAGAGAGAGAGAGAGAGAGAGAGAGAGAGAGAGAGAGAGAGAGAGAGAGAGAGAGAGAGAGAGAGAGAGAGAGAGAGAGAGAGAGAGAGAGAGAGAGAGAGAGAGAGAGAGAGAGAGAGAGAGAGAGAGAGAGAGAGAGAGATCCACTGTCTCCATTGTCACTCCTAGATATTTATTTATTTAATTCTCACTTCCATTCAAAAGGGCTGAGCTTTTCATACAGTATCTAGCCATGTGATGGAATGTGCCATTGTCCCCTAGGAGATTAAAGTCTATGAAATGTCAATTTGAAATAAACTGTGAATAAAGTAACAGGTTCAGGCTATAGGAAATAGTTGCATTGAGGTGTTGTATAAAAGAGAGGGGATAGGTATGAGAGGACGAGGGGATGGGGGGAGGAGAGAAAGAAGAGGGTGTTCACACATGTCTGCAGATGTGCTCGTTGGGCAGCCTGGGCAGAGGCAAAGGCAGGGAGGGTAAGCTAAAGTATTTAGGGATTCCAAGACTTTAGCTGGTAAAGCAGTCATTCCACTTCTTTTGTCTTTTTTTGTGTGGGGGGGTTAAACTATTCCCCCTGGCGGAGCAATCATCTCAAAGGAACCATTTCACTCCTGTGCATATTCTGCGGTTGAGGGGCCATCTACCATTACACTGTAAAGTGCCCTGAAAGCCTGGGTTAATGAACCTACCTATTCCATCACGCCAGATAACGTTTTTTATATATAAAAATTAATTACTTGTGACAAATACAATGGAGCTTGGACGGGAAGCCATTTCTGCGGTATGGCCTATGAACAAAAACATTTTTCTAATGTGGGTGTGTTACCCATGACCTCACCTGATCAACAATCTAGATGTACACACACCACACAAAGGGAATAAACACATGCACACACACACACAATAAACATGCATAGGCCTTGACCCCAACTCTGTGTTGAATCTACAGCATAACATAAAATCATTCTGTCCATTTCCCGTCTAATCTCTCCTGAACACACCTCTGTGATGACGGATATTATGTTATTCGAGCTCTCTCTCTCTCTGGGTTTTTGTCTGTCTCTCTCTCTCTCTCTCCTTTTCATTCCCTTTCTCTCTCTCTCTCTCCCACTGGGCAAAAATGGGTTGACTCAACATTGATTCCACGTCATTTCAACCCCTAAAAATGTTTGTGATGACGTTGAATCAACGTGGAAAACTGAATGGATTTGAAAAAAGTGATCAACGTAAGGGATTTTATATATTTTTCACACCATTTGTTTGAACCTAAATCCAATGACATGGTGAATTCTTTTGTTGAATTAGCGTATAATTCATGTTAGCTGACAACTCAGCCAAATGTAAACCAAAAGTAGACGTTCCCAGTGTGCTCTCCCTCAACACATTCTCTCCTTTGTCTGTGGCATCTATGCATTGGGATGTCTGTCTGCATAGCATAGCTGTATGGCCCAAGGGGTTTTACGCAGTGTGGCTAGATTGTTCGAATGGTAATGAAATCATTTCCACCATCTCTCCCACAAGCGGTTGCCATGATTAAAATGACATGTTTTAGCACCCCCCGTTAGCACCATATCGACCCCATTAATCAAGCCAGTAAATGCCATTTTCTTGTCCAGATTGGGCCACATGATGAACGGCTCATTGGTTCCATGTGTTGGGGAGAGAACCACCCTGTGAGGGTGTATAACGGCGAGAATAATTGGGGCTAATAAAGAATATGTGCCTTTTAATAATTAAGAGCATGCTGGTTTGTCATGATTGCATTCACAGCTCCACAAAGACATGATATCTACATGGTAGAGCATATAAATTAGATATTACTGTATATTCAATACAACTTTTAATGGATAGAATATTACAATATTTGCTCAAAGGCAAAGTGATGTATAGATTACATGTTTGACAGGTCTCGCCTGAAGATCATTACCTTTACAAACTTCAAATGAATACAGAAATGGCCAAAAAAAAATGTATGTCTCAAGCAGTTTGATGCAAAATTCTGACGTTAGGATACTTCAATGTCCTTATAGATTTGTTCTTATAACATCACACATGAGACTTGTGCAATAGCCATTCACTCATTCATTGTCTGTTTTTATTCATGCAATTTACATGAATAAAAATGTAAATAGATAGATAAAGTGCACATTATCCAACATGCCAATTTACACAACACAATTGTGAGGTAGCTATTTACATCTGTGGTCCCTGGGCGGGTTAAAACCGACGAGATGACGTAGCATCGTCAATACAAGATTATACATGACATACTTCTCTCCGTTCGCCATTTGATTGGCAGTTGGAGTCCTTAAAAAAGAAATAGGGACCTTTAAACATGTCCATGAAAGAGAAGTAAAACAAACTGGTTAAAGTACTGTACCTTTTAGATGGCCAGAGAGACAGGTGTCAGGCTACACTATTATGCTACTCACATGATTCATAGCTTTCTAAATATAATCCAAAGTGAGAGACAGAGTTTGGAAAACCTGAGGAATTACATTTAGTGTCAAACCAAAATAACCTAGAGAGGAGACAATCCAACAAGGCTTCAGCTGATACTGACACTCCTGTCAGCTGGCTCAGTGAAGAATAGCTACAGCCAGACAATTAAATAGCTATCCATTTCTTCTAATGGTCACATTAGCGGAGAAATGACAAATTAGGGTTCAATATGGCTTCGCTTTTAATGGCTGGATGCTTGCATTTCAGTCCCTCTCTTTCGTCAGAACTCCCTGACGAACTAACTGACATTATCCAGAACACAGCACCAGTGAATTAATTATATTTAGGTACTAGATGACAGGGACCTCGGATTGGAACTTCTACCTTAAAGACATAAAAATGTATAAATATATAGGGGGTTCTCACCAGTTTTCACCCGTTTGTAAATCAATAGGTGCCCGAAACAAAAAGTGAGCGCTAGAGGGAGATGACCTGGGGAGCTCTGCGGATGAAAAGAAATCACCTTCATAATAAAGCATCGCATGCATATAATCACATTTGTGTAGTGGCAAAGAGCAGTAGAGTAGAGACACTTACAGAAGTTGCACACAAGGGAATCAAAACATGTGTTGTCTAGGGTCAGCAATTATTTAATTTACATTGTTAATAGTTATTAATTAAAATTATTTATTTTTATACCCCATTTTTCTCCCCAATTGGTAGTTACAGTCTTATCCAATCGCTGCAACTCCTGTATGGACTCAGGAGAGGTGAAGGTTGAGAGCCGTGCGTCCTACGAAACACAACCCAGCTTCTTGACACAATGCCCGCTTCACCCGGAAGCCAGCCACACCAACGTGTAGGAGGAAACACCGTACACCGTGTCAACGTGCACTGCGCCCGGCACGCCACAGGGGTAGAGCGTGATGGGACAAGAGCATGATGGGACAAGAACATCCCTGCCGTCAAACTGGACGACGCTGGGCCAATTGTGCGTCGCCCCATGGGTCTCCTGTTCGAGCCCAGCTGCAACAGAGCCTGGACTCAAACCAGGATCTCTAGTGGCACAACTAGCACTGTGGTGCAGTGCCTTAGACCATTGCGCCACTCGGGAGGCCCCTCCAATAATATTTTGGCCTTTTAGAAATGCATTTCATGCAATTATTCATCACTTTACATATTGACATAATTTGTTTTAATGTTGCGTTCAAAACAACTGGGAACTTGGAGCTAGGAAATCTTTGACTTCAGTGCTTTCAAGACAACTGGGAACTTGGAGCTAGGAAATCTTTGACTTCAGTGCTTTCAAGACAACTGGGAACTTGGAGCTAGGAAATCTTTGACTTCAGTGCTTTCAAGACAACTGGGAACTTGGAGCTAGGAAATCTTTGACTTCAGTGCTTTCAAGACAACTGGGAACTTGGAGCTAGGAAATCTTTGACTTCAGTGCTTTCAAGACAACTGGGAAATCGGGAAAAAACAAGCTCCGATTGGGAAAATTAGTTTTGAACTGTCATCCATCTCAGAATTTCAAGTGGGGAACTCTGGCCTCTTTCTAGATACTCACTGATGTCATGTTTCGACCTCCTTTTTTCCCCCTTAGTTCCCAATTGTCTTGAAAGCACCATAATACCTCACAAATTATCAAAATGACAGGCTACTTTGACACTAACAAACTGGGAATCTGAGATCAATGAAAATGACCTTGTCTTAAATCTATCAAAAGCCTAGGTGTGTGGAGACACATTGTATGCTACACTATGAGGAGGAAATTATAGTCCTAAAAATGCCTTCCAGTTTCACTTACTCACCCAATGATGCGCAACTCACTTGCTGGTGATGGCATATGCTCGTGGCAAAAGCCTCTCTCTCTTGTTTTACTTTGTAAAACAACATCTGGAAGTTGATGAAATATTTTGGTAACCTACAGCTGACAGATTAGTCTTCTCTTTTCAGCAGGAGCCATTTGCGTTCCAAACTATGTGTTCCCTGTGATTGTAGACTATTTGAAATATTGCAAAAGGCTGGTTTTGTCTGCATGCTGTTTGTTCACTGACAGATTTTCAGCGAGTTCACGACTGTATGTTATGCCTTGTTATCGGGCTACACTCCACAGCGAGGCTATTTTAAAAATAAGCTATTTATCCTCTGGCTACATTTTAGGCTTTCTTGTGGTATAGTAGGGTATTCTGAATTATTTCACTTATTTCTGAACAGACAGCAGTAACTCTATAACTTTGGCAAATTTATTTCAATTTAACAGGCGTGCCACGGCTCCTCCAGAACCCTTTGTGCGGCTCTATAAGGAAATAAATGATGAAGTGCAATGCTGGAGAGATGAGGGTTGCAGGCTCATGTCTATCAGAGCAGAGAGAGGGAGAGGGAGAGAGATCATAGAAACTTAATCTCGTTCTAGTTCTGTGTGAGACACGGCCAGGGGGGTAAGAAAGAGGCAACTCGAATGAACTTTGATCACATTTAATTATAATTTTTACATTGGAAAAAGTAACAATTATTTTTCATGCCACGAGATGTACCGGATCTGGCCAACTAGGTTCCGGAACGATAAAGTCAAAAACTGAGAGGCGCCAGATCCTGTTCCGGCACTAGTTTTCACTGTATATAGGCTAGTAATTTCTGGCCCAGCACTAAAAACACCCGATTCCACTCATTAGGGGATTGGATATCTATTTATCAGTTGAATAAGGTGTTAATGCTGGGCTAGAGGAAATCTGTTCCCACCTTAGATAGGCCAGCTGAAAAGTCAAAATTGGCTATATTGTAAAAGTTTATGAAAACATGACTTCTTGGTCTTAATTCAAGGTTAGGGTTAGACATTATGCTTAGCAGTGTGGTTAGGGTTATATTGAGGGTTTGAAATATATCAAATATAATGCTGAGGGTCATGTTCTCCTGGAATTATCTGAATTATTAAAAACCCAAAAGTGAGAATAGGCATAAATACTTTTCTGGGGTTCAGAAGTAAAAAAAAACATTTATTTTAAATGAGTGGTTTCCGGATACACAGAATCTTCACATATTGTCAGAGTTATTGGCCTCCCGGGTGGCGCAGTGGTCTAAGGTTCTGTCGCAGGTTCTGTCGCAGCCGGCCGTGACCGGGAGGTCCATGGGGCGACGCACAATTGGCCTAGCGTCGTGAGGGTTTGGCCGGTAGGGATATCCTTGTCTCATCGCACACTAGCGACTCCTGTGGCGGGTAGGGCGCAGTGCACGCTAACCAGGTCGCCAGGTGTACAGTGTTTCCTCTGACACATTGGTGCGGCTGGCTTCCGGGTTGGATGCGCGCTGTGTTAAGAAGCAGTGCAGATTGGTTGGGTTGTGTTTCAGAGGATGTATGGCTTTCGACCTTCGTCTCTCCGGAGCCCATGCGGGAGTTGTAGCGATGAGACAATATAGTAACTACTAACAATTGGAAACCACGAAATTGGGGAGAAAAAGGGGGGTACATTTTTTTTGGTGAGTTATTGACATACACAAGCACTTCAAACATAAACTGGAAAGACTGCAAACTAGCTGCACTTCGTTTCGTTGTAGCTTTTTTCAATTGAGATTTCTATGGTCTATATATCCATATATGGGTCTATATATCCATAATAATTATGCCAGCTGCATTGTAAGACCTTTCTTTAAATTCAACATTTAAACAGTGTAATACCATAAATGTGTTTCACAGCATTCACGCTGTAGATTGCAATGCATCATGGGTAAAATGCTGAAAATACTGTTATTAACTGGAATTCAGAAGCCTGGGTAGGTACATTGCCTTGTTTATAATTATATTTATTGCTAGCCAAAGTTGAATTACTGCATGTTTCCTTAGCCAGGTATCTAACTAGGTTATCTAACATTTGCTAGCTAGCGAACTCAAGTTGACAAAAGCCATTACGGTCTGGTCTAAATTGCTCGTAGATAACTAGCTGTGCAACCTAGAAAAACATCACTGAGAGACTATTGTGATTATAGGCTGTATCACAGATTCGTGACCGTTATGGCGCATATTTTTTCGGATTGACGGGCCGCATTTAACACATAAATCACATTGTGGGCTGTACTCGCAAACCGCTAATGCGAATGACCAGTGCACCATATTGTATCGCGGTGCTTGCGGACATAAGGCGCAGTGCCACTGGTCACCTTTAGCCTAAGATAGTGTTGGCGGTGGAAACTAGTAATTTGGCGAGTTTTCCCCTCCCAGGATTATACCATATTTCAAGTAGGATAGCAGCCTACACAATAAATAACTAATATTGTTAGGCATCTAGCTGTCACCGTGATATATCATACTCAATGCAAATAGTCTGGGTAGCCATTTGATTAGTTGTTCAGGAGCCTCTTGAACCTAGACTTGGCGCTCCGGTACCGCTTGCTGTGCGGTAGCAGAGAGAACAGTCTATGACAAGGGTGGCTGGAGTCTTTGACAATTTGTAGGGCCTTCCTCTGATGCCGCCTGGTATAGAGGTCCTGGATGGCAGGGCCATACACACTACCCTCTGTAGTGCCTTGCGGTCAGAGACCGAGTAGTTGCCATACCAGACAGTGATGCAACCCATCAGGATGCTCTCGATGGTGCAGCTGTAAAACCTTTTGAGGATCTGAGGACCCATAACAAATCTTTTCAGTCTCCTGAAGGGGAATAGGTTTTGTCGTGCCCTCTTCACGACTGTCTTGGTGTGCTTGGACCATGTCAGTTTGTTGGTGATGTGGACGCCAGTACAGCCTCGTCGATGAGAATGGGGGAGTGCTCGGTCCTGCTTTTCTTGTAGCCTCTCCCGCTAACCATTTGTTTAATTAAAAAAATATTGTTCCATAATGTTACAGTATTAGCTTAACCTGTTCACTTTAACAGTAGTTTGCAAACATTTGGTGGCATAGCTAGAAAAGAAAATGTTGTGAGTCCGGTAAAATAATATGTGATATTGTGTAGACCATAGCAATGTTGTATTTGTTTACTCGGGTTTGAAGAAGGTGTATCTAGCTGTCTTATTGGTATTTGTTCAATGCTTCAATTGATTTCATAAACTATATTGGATAGATGCTCTAGGTTCGAATCAACCCAAGATGATGAATCCTGAAGATGGTAGAAAGTGCATGACAAGGCGCCCCAGAGGAAGCCAGCTGTTTGTCCTCAATCCCTACCGTGCCCCATTCTTCCAAGAGCTCACTGAGTTTGACCTCTAGTGAGGTATGTAAACATACACACGACACCAGTTTGATATGTCCCTTGTTCCCTGTAACAGCCCTGGTCCTCTCTGTCTCTCATTCTATTCTTTCTCTTGCTATGCTTATCCTAGGAGTGAGAAGAGCTGACAAATCAGAATTGAGGAGGTTTGTTACGGAGCCCCACGAGGAACACCTGATGCTGCAATGACTTCTCTCTCCTGGATGCTCTCCAGCCCAAACTGGCCTGTTGTGTGTTTCACCTCCTCTGGACCACCTTACCCCAAACAGAGTTGCCCTGCTGAATAGCCCCCCCCCACCTCAACTGACTTTTACTCTGCTCCCACCCCAATGACATTCATCACTGCTTCAGTTGTTAATAATAATTATTTATTTTTGTATTATTATTTGTATTGTTTTATTTCATTTTGTCTCCACACCCCTCAATGGTAATTTAGTCTGATTGCTGCTCCCCCTATGGTCAATGTCCACCTCAATGGATATTAATTTATTCATCCCTGCTACAATTATTATGTATATAGTACTATTTCTATGTTTCTTATTACAGTTTTCATTTTTTTATTTCACTTAAGTCTTCTTGCATGTTGGAGCTCTGAATCGGAAGATTTAGGATTGTACCCCATCCCAATTTAAACTCCTTCTCCCTCTCTCTCTTTGTCTCTCTCTCCCCCACAACCCACACGCACAGGCATACAATATAGTTTTTACATTAGTGTTGTAATGATTATGTTATTTGGTTACATATGTGTTAACTTTTTGTTACTTCTGTTGTCAATTCTGTTGTTAATTAGTTTTTTTAATGTTACCAATTTGAATAAATGTATTTTATGTACACATCTATTGTTTTTCCTTACATTTCGATTTCAGGTAGAATTTCACTGTACATTTACAGCATTATCCTGGCACCAGTTGCCTGGTTAATGCTTGTAAGTTTGCTTTACAGTACAATTTTCCTTACTGTAAAACATTATTGTGTCCCTGTAAATGTAAAGAAAGTATGCTGTAATATGTCTTCACAGTAAGGAAAATAATACTAATAAACCCCGCTCCTCCGCTCTCTCCACTGGCTTCCAGTTGAAGCTCGCATCCGCTACAAGACCATGGTGCTTGCCTACGGAGCTGTGAGGGGAACGGCACCTCAGTACCTCCAGGCTCTGATCAGGCCCTACACCCAAACAAGGGCACTGCGTTCATCCACCTCTGGCCTGCTCGCCTCCCTACCACTGAGGAAGTACAGTTCCCGCTCAGCCCAGTCAAAACTGTTCGCTGCTCTGGCCCCCCAATGGTGGAACAAACTCCCTCACGACGCCAGGACATCGGAGTCAATCACCACCTTCCGGAGACACCTGAAACCCCACCTCTTTAAGGAATACCTAGGATAGGATAAATAATATAATATAATATATGGACGCTAAACTTACAGTCAATCCTTCCCGGAATCGAACCCCCCCTGGCGTAAAATGCTCTATTTACAGAAGTAATCTTTCTCATGATTTAGATGCACTATTGTAAAGTGGCTGTTCCACTGGATGTCATAAGGTGAATGCACCAATTTGTAAGTCGCTCTGGATAAGAGCGTCTGCTAAATGACTTAAATGTAAATGTAATAAACAAACTTACAGTATTAAGCAGGCAACTCTGGTGCCAGGATAATGCCTTAAATTTGCAGGGGAAAGTAGTGTGATTCATGATTTAGACTGGATGAGAAACGCTGCCTGCCTGTCTGCCTCGTCCTGACTCCAGACACTTTCATTACTATCGGACAGCTGTGGATCAAATTTGGATATTGAAACAATGTTGCAAATGTCGGAGAGACAGACAGCAAGGTTTATACAAATCTCAACTGTTGAAAACTAAATGTTAGTCTAAAAGAAATGGGAGAAAATGTCTAGATGGTTTTTATAGGTGAGATAAAGTTTAAAAATTGACTGGCTGGGCTGATGAGACAGTGGATTACGCAGTCAGGCGGAACAGAGTAAATTTTAACGTCATAGATTTAGCCAGTGGTAACTTGTGGAATAGATAACAGCTGGAATGTGGTTTAAACCAATCAGCATTCAGGATAAGACCCATCCGTTGTATAAAGTACTCTAAATACCTGTCATGTTGTTAAATTCAAAAGAATACAAGATTCTGAACTGTATAGCCAATTATCTCAGAATCATCTTTTTTTGCAGATAGAACCATATAGTCCCAAGCACTCAAAATATAGTGCACTGTGAAAAAGTCACAAAAAATTAATTGCATTGTTTCTACTTTACTATTGGTGTACTCTACTTATGTCCCGTCTCCAAAGATGAATAAACATTGCAGAGTCAGTTTGGTAAACTGTATGTTATAAGAAATTCGAAATGCCATAAAGAAAAAAAAAAGAAGTAAAAATAAATGTATTAAATTACATTCAAAAAACTTTGCCCTCTTGGGGAAATCGTAATAAAGTTATGTACGTGCTTCAGACATATAACAGACAGGCAAAGAGACAAGAATGAAACAAGAACATGAGAGACAATGTGCAAGAAGTAGGATAGCCAACATAAAATATTTTGGTCTAAATTTAAGGTTAGGGTTATGGTTAGGGTTACCAGCAAGGTTAGGTTTCGCTTTAAAATCAGATGTTATAACTTTGTAGCTGTCCCAGGTAATGACCACTCTGCAGAGCTGCCTCCAGAAAAAGATTCATGACGAAAAATGCTAACCTGCTTGACAGAAGATGAACATAGTGACTCTCATTCTCGGTGGCCCAGATGGACTTTTCTTCATTTGAAACACAGGCCTTTGAGGCCACTGCATATGGACTCCTCTCAGTATTCCTCTCATGAAAAGCATCATCCATTTCAAAGCCATTGTGTGGCTCGCTGTACTGAAAATAACCATGGGCAAAATGAGTTTGACATTGGTCCACGGCACAGGCAATGGAGGGTGACATATCCAATATCTGGAGAGTGGCAGTGCAAAATATTTTTGTCAGGCCAGCGGCTTTACTGTGAAGTGAGGTGGATAAAGGGTTCATTTGAGGCAGGATTTGAACACAGCTAATTTTGAAACCCGAATGCAGGTAAAATTGAGGAAGAGGGGTTGGTGGCATTCCCTCTTGTGGAATTAAATATAGCAGTACATCTTAGAGGTGAAGGACAAACTAAGAGTCCTGGAGTGGCGCAGTGGTCTAAGACACTGCATCTCAGTGTACCTGGTTCAAATCCAGGCTGCGTCACATCTGGCTGTGATTGGGAGTCCCATAGGGTGGTGTCTGGCTTTGGCCTGGGCTAGGCCTTGCCTGGTTAAATAAAAATATAATTGAACAATAGAAGATAACACCAATGGACTGTATTTTAAAGCATTTAAAAATGGGCTTATAGGCTACTGCCCTCAAACTCAACTCTGGACCTCAAAGCTCCACTGTCTTTTTACATCGTTCCCTTCTCATCAGGGACTGATTTAGACCTGGGACATCAGGTGTGTGCAATTCATTATCAGGTACAACAGAAAACAATCAGGCTCTGGACCTCGTAGTGTATGAGTTGAGTACCCCTGGGCTAGTGTATGGAAATCCATCCTGACGTTCACCTGTATAGCACTGTTTGATAACACATAACATTAAATATAAAACCGAAGAGTTAAATGTCCAAAAATGTATCACATCAAATATGTCACAAAAAAATGTATGCAGAAGATGTTGCCGGTGGCAAGGTGTTGCCCTAATACTTGACCAATTTTAGCTTGATATTTATTATTAAAATATAACCTTTATTTAACTAGGCAAGTCAGTTAAGAACAAATTCTTATTTACAATGACGGCTTACACCGGCCAAACCCAGACGGCGCTGGACCAATTGTGCGCCGCCCTATGGGACTCCCAATCACGGCCAGTTGTGATACAGCCTGGATATAGGGATGCAACGCATTCTAACAAAAGCCTAGTAGGCTGAAAGCATATTCCACCACTGTGTTCATGAGGATGCTTCATGCTTACATAACCTGTACTACATCTCTCTGTTTGATCGTGACAGGGTACTGGGACTGCTCAGACTACAGAACTCAGCCGTTTTGGCTAAAGCAGAGCTGGAATTCTCTGGTATGGGAAGATATCGCACTGTCATTACTCACTGTGGGATCCTCCTGTGTATAATATGGCACAAACAGAGACACTATCAATCAAGGATTCTATTTAACCTCCTAATAAGACAAAAAAACTAGACAACAGACAGCCGGCTTGGCTCAGGTAGTACTATTATGAAGGTGGTAGACGTGAGAATTCTAGGCACTCAGAAATGTATTGTAAGACATTCATGTTAATCAAATATTTAAATGAAGGATGTAATGTGCTTTAGTGTAAGTTTTGTATCCTTGATCTTTTGGTGTTAAAGGAATTCTTTGGGTTTTGACAATGAAGCCCTTTATCTACTTCCCCAGAGTCAGATTAACTCGTGGATACCATTTTTATGTATCTACTTGCTGTTTGAAGGAAGTTGCTAACTAGTGCTAGCGCAACTGCTAACTTGTGCTGGTGCAATGACTGGAAGTGTACGGGAACGGCTAACAATCATTGTGCTAATGCTAGTTAGCATTGGCTCGCAAAACTACCTCGACCTTCCTTCATACTGGACGCAAATAGAAAAAATGGTGTCCATGAGTTCATCCGACTCTGGGTTAAGTGGATAAAGGGCTTTTATGTCAAAATCCCAAACTATCCCTTTAAGAGTTAATAATCAAATAATAATAATAATAATGCATAATAATGAAAAAGAAAAACAACAAAACAGGAGTCAAAACAAAACATCAGACCAAACAAGACATGACTAAAGAGAGGGGTGGGCTCAATGAAGGGAATAACTGTGATGTATCAGTGTATGGGGAGGGTTGGGATTTAGATATGAACTCGGTTAAGGGTAGGGTAAGGGTTAAGTGCTGCTCAGCATGGTGAAGAGGGGAGTGTCTTAGTAGTATTTCTTTGCTTGAGTGTGTGTGTGGGGGGGCTTGGTCTTGACGTGGGGCTGGAGGTGGTTCCAGAGCTTAGGAGCAACACTGGGGAAGGCCCTGTCACTGAAGCTCTGGAGGATGACAAGGTAGCCCGCTGTGGCGGAACAGAGTGGGTGTGTGGGTTGGTGGGGGAGAAGAATGTCTGAGAGCTATGGGGGGCAAGGTGGTGAAGGGCTTTGTAGGTCAGAAGAAGGATCTTGTAAGCAGTACGTTGGGAGTCAGGGAGCCAGTGGAGTTCACAGAGGACAGGGGTGATGTGCTGCCAGGACAGTGTGGGTGAGAAGTTGGGCTACAGAGATTTGAACCATTTGGAGCTTTTGGAGGGAGTGTGAGTTGATGCCGGAGAGTAGTGAGTTGCAGTAGTCAAGACCGGAGGAGATTAATGCATGTCTGAGGGTTTCAGCGGCAGGATGGGAGAGGGAGGACTTGACTTTGCAATGTTGCGGAGGTGGAAGATTTAGGATTTGACAGTCTTGTCTTATGTGGTGGAAAATGAGAGGGTTGAGTTCAGGATGACGCCAAGGTTCCGTGCATGGAGGGAGACACAATGGTGTGAGTTGCAATTGTAAATGGATGTATGCATATCCCAGGACACAAGGTAAACAAATACTGGTCTTTCAGGATGAACAACACGTCAATACTTACATCCTGTTCACTCTGTATCTCCTAGGTTCTGTTGGTGTTGGCAAAATGTTATGAGACTTTCAGATGTGCAGTGTGTCTGTTGTTATTCTTTGATCATGGCAATAAGCAATTATGCTGTAGCATGGGTCAACTACCTGCTGGGACAAACAGGACCGACAGCGTGTCATGCCAGAGGAAATAGCCTGGGCAAATCGATAGACTGTTTTTGAAATGTCAATCACACTTTAAATCTCGAGCAATTTGGATCAGCCTGTGTCGTCTCTAAAGAGATATCTGAATGCAAGGGTAAACGTTTCAAAATACATTGACAAGGGTATGAAAGTGAAACGCTTGAGACATTGTTGAGACATTGTAGCAAAAGATTATCCCACATTTTTTATTTAGAATACAAATCACATTGAATAATGAAACATACTGATGCATTTTATTTACATATCAATAAACAAATAATTATTGTGTAATAAGCACATGCTGTATAACTTTCTTATGCCCTGGGGAGTTAACCAAGTATGCATAGAAATAAAAAGTAGCTTGAAATTAAACAACAAATACTATCTGTGTATTTTATATTTTATAGATGCAAACGGATGTCTTCATCCCTCACAAAAGTGCTGAATCTCACTCAGTTGGGAGTTTTTGTTTTCTCAGTGGCTGAAGAAAGACAGTGATGGTCTCCGGGGTGACGATCTCCATGGCTTGTGGCTCCGACGTCGTCCGGGTGATGGTAATGAGCATGAGCAGCCCAGTCCAGCGTCCCCAGAATGTCACGCTTGGGAAGTAACAGGGACCAGGACTTGAAGCCAGCACCAGGCCGATAAACAAGTCCCCCCGGAGAGAGACAAAGATATTTTATTCTCAGAGTTGTTTGACTACTCTTGTCCTGTTGGTATAGTCACTCCTTGTGCCACCGAGGCTGTGTTAATATGGACACCATACTCTCAAATGATTTGGATTGAAGTTTGACTGCAAGAGTCCCCAATTGTCATACTTGAGTAAAAGTAAAGATACCTTAATAGGAAATGACTCAAGTAAAAGTCACCCAGTGAAATATTACTTGAGTAAAAGTATTTGGTTTAAATATACTTAAAGTATCAAATGTAAATGTAATTGCTAAAATATACTTAAGTTTCAAAAGTAACAGTATAAAACATTTCCAATTCCTTATATCAAGCAAACCAGACAGCATGATCTTCTTGTTTTTTTTAAAATATACAGATAGCTCGGGGCACACTCCAACAGTCAGACATAATATACAAATGATCAGAGGCAATAGGGACGACCAGGGATGTTCTCTTGATAAGTGTGTGAACTACACAAAAAAAAGTGAAAGTTGCCCAGTACAATCCTACTTGAGTAAAAGTTCAGAAGCATTTGGTTTTAAATCTTCTTCAGAATAAAAAGTAAATGTAATTGCTAAAACATACTTAAGTGTAACGGCATTCCTCCTCCTCTTCTGAGTGTCCATAACGTTTTATTTTAAGATATAAACTGAACACTATGAAAATACAAAACACTAAACGTGAACATGAATGAAACCGAAACAGTACCGTGTGGCAACAAACACTCACACGGAAAACAAACACCCACAAACCAACAGTGAAACCCAGGCTACCTAAGTATGATTCTCAATTAGAGACACCTAACAACACCTGCCTCTGATTGAGAACCGTACTCGGCTGAACTCAAAACCCCATCATAGAAAAACACACATAGACTGCCCACCCCAACTCACGCCCTGACCATACTAAATAAAGACAAAACAAAGGAAATAAAGATCAGAACGTGACACTTAAGTATCAAAAGTAGAAGTGAAAGTATAAATCATTTCAAATTCCTTATATTAATCAAACCATACGGCCCCATTTTCGATTTATTTAAATTTACGGATAGCCAGTGGCACGCCCCAACACTCAGACTCTTACAAATGATACAAGTGTTTAGTGAGCCTTCCAGATCAGAGGCAGTAGGGATGACCAGGGATGTTCTCTTGATAAGATGGCACCGAAGAACATGGCTGACGTTTTACATTCTCCCAACCAATTTTGCTATTTTGTTAGTTAATTTGTCTAAATTATTTTTAAACGTATTTTGTGCATAATGTTGCTGCTAGCGTCTCCTATGACCGAAAAAAAACTTCTGGACATCAGAACAGCGATTACTCACCGCGGACTGGAACAAACTATTTCCTTTAACGAGTCTGACGAGAAGGATATCCTGCTTCCACTGGAACAGGCCCAGATCCCCGTAATTTGCTTGAAGAAAAGATCGCCTTCTGAGAATCTGTAGCAGAGCGAGTAAACTCCCACTGCCACCCGATCTTCTTGTTAACATGCAATCATTGGAAAATAACATTGATGACCTACGATTAAGATTATCCTACCAAAGGGACATTCAAAACTGTAATATCTTATGTTTCACCGAGATGTGGCTGAACGACGATACGGATAATATAGAGCTGGTGGGATTTTCCATGCACCGGCAGAGCAGAGAAGCTACATCTGTTAAGACGAGGGGTCTTGTGTTTCTATTTGTCAATAACAGCTGGTGTGCAATGTCTAATATTAAAGAAGTCTCAAGGTATTGCTCGCCTGAGGTAGAGTACCTTATGAAACGCTGTAGACCACACTGTCTACCAAGAGAGTTCTCATCTATATTATTCGTAGCCGTCGATTTACCACCACAGAAGGAAGCTGGCACTAAGACCACTCTCAACCAACTCTATAAGGCCATAAGCAAAGAAGAAAATGCTCACCCAGAAGCGGCACTCCTAGTGCCCGGGGACGTTAATGCAGGCAAACTTAAATCAGTTTTACCAAATCTTTACCAGCATGTAACATGTGCAACCAGAGGAAAAACAATCCTGGACACATTTACTCCACACACAGAGATGCATACAAAGCTCTCCCCTGCCCTCCATTTGGCAAATCTGAAAGGAATTCTATCCTGCTGATTCCTGCTCACAAGATTCCTGCTTACAATAACTAATGCAGGAAGTACCAGTGACTCGCTCAGTACGGAAGTGGTCAGATGACGCGGATGCCACACTAAAGGACTGTTTTGCTAGCACAGACTAGCATCCAATGGCATTGAGGAATACACCACCTCAGTCATCGGGCTTCATCAATAAGTGCATCAACGATGTTGTCCCCACAGTGACCATACGTACATATCCCAACCAGAAGCCATCGATTACAGGCAACATCCGCATCGAGGTAAAGGTTAGAGCGGTCACTTTCAAGGAGCGGGAGACTAATCCGGATGCTTTTAAGAAATCCTGCTATGCCCTCAGACGAACCAGTCTAGGACCAAAAGGCTCCTCAACAGCTTCTACCCCCAAGCCATAAGACAGTTTATATCCCTTTTGTACACTGCTGCTACTCGCTGTTTATTATCTATGCATAGTCACTTCACCCCCACCTACATGTACAAATTACCTCAACTAACCTGTACCCCCGCACACTGACTCAGTACCATTACCCCCTGTATATAGCCTCGTTATTCTTATTGTGTATGTTTTATTATCATTTTTTACTTTAGTCTATTTGGTAAATATTTTCTTAACTCTTCTTGAACTGCACTGTTGGTTCTGGGCTTGTAAGTAAGCATTTCACGATAAGGTCTACTTGTTGTATTCGGCGCATGTGACAAATAAAGTTTGATTCGATTTGAATTAGACAATTTTCCTGTCCTGCTAAGCATTCAAAATGTAAAGTGTACTTTTGGGTGCCAGGGAAAATGTATGGAGTAAAAAGTACATTATTTTCATTAGGAATGTATGGAAGTAAAAATAAAAGTTGTCAAAAATATAAATAATAAAGTACAGATACTAAAAAAAACTACTTAAGTAGTACTTTAAAGTATTTTTACTTAAGTACTTTACACCACTGGCTATTGAGTGTTCTAATAAGGAGAAAGGTGTAATTCTAACTGTGTGTTGGCCTAAGAAGTGTACAAGACATTGACCATAAAAAAACATCTTCAAAAGTATGGTTGTTGTCTTTTCTTGTTCCAAACCTCTTTGACATAAATATGTGCTGCTTCAAACCTGCATGAATTTATAGACATCCAAATGCAACTTGTGTGTGTGGTGTTAGGAAAACATTTAGTGAGTGCGCAACAGTAGAACAAAGCATGGATTATTTTAGCATTGCGGTGCTAAGTGATGTAATATTAGCCTGCAGCCATATTAACCTGAGAGAGGCAGGTAGATGCTGGAGCTCTCTTGTCAAGAGAACAAGGAATGGGCTTTGATGGAAGGCCACCGGTGGAAATCAAAGTGTTTGTCAGTCTGGTATCAATCAGTGGTGGGAAAAGTAAGCAATTGTCATAAGTAAAAGTAAAGATAACTTAATAGAAAATGACTGAAGTAAAAATGAAAGTCATCCAGTAAAATCCTACTTGAGTAAAAGTCTAGAAGTATTTGGTTTTAAATATACTTAAAAATGAAAAGTAAATATACTTGCTAAAATATACTTAAGTATCAAAATAAAAAGTAAAAGTACAAATAATTTCAAATTCCTTATTTTAAGCAAACCAGATGGCACCATTTCCTTGTTTTATTTATTTATTTATGGATAGCCAGGTGCACAGTCCAACACGTATACATCATTTACAAACTAAGCATGTGTTTTAGTGTTTTAGTGAGTCTGCCAGATCAGAGGCTGTAGGAATGACCAGGGATTTTCTCTTGATAAGTGTCTAAATTACACAACTGTCCTGTCCCACTAAGCATTCAAAATATAACGAGTACTTTTGGGTGTCAGGGAAAACGATATAGTGAAAAGTACATTATTTTCTTTAGCAATGTAGTGAAGTAAAAGTAAAAAATATCAATAGTAAAGTACAGATACCCCAGAAAAGGACGTAAATAGTACTTTCAAGTATTTCTACTTAATTATTTTACACCACTGCCGTATAGTACATCTGGTTCTTATGGGTCCTTCCTTATACCTTACTGGTGAATCAATAGCATTCTATTATTCAATAAAATCCCCCATCGGGATATACTACCTCTACACCACCCCACTGTTATAGCTGATTTCTGTGAAGCTCTATCGGATATGGTTATCATTCATATATGGAAGAGGGAAGTGATCTCTATCCAAAGCTTTTCCATTACAGACCAATGTGGAGAGAGCGAGAACGAGGGCTTAATTCATGGTTCCTGCAGTGCAGAGGTGAGAGTAGTACTACTTGCAACACAAAAGCCTGGGCCCTTGGGCAGTGGCAGTAGTACTCTCACATATACTACATACACTGCAATATCCCCCCTTTCTCTGGAAGAATCCTTGTGGTGTGTTTTTTTTGCAGACTGTCAGCTTTAATTTGAGGGTATTTTCCTCCATATCGGGTGAACTGTTCAGAAAAAACTTTTTGGACATAGTCCCCCACATTTTAGGGGACCAAAGGTATTTGGACAAATTTCCTTATGCTATATCTGTATTAAAGTTGTAAAAAGTTAAGTAATTGGTTCCGAATTTCCTTATACTATATCTGTATTAAAGTTGTAAAAAGTTAAGTAATTGGTTCCGTATTCCTTGCACATAATGACTACAACAAGCTTGTGACTCTACACACTTGTTGGATGCATTTGATGTTTGTTTTGGTTGGGGCAGGTCTTGGGGGTATGATATTTCTGTGTATGTAACGTTCTCACTCATTATCGTTATTCACGATTCATTCAGGACTACTTTTTAACATGGCATTGTTGAATACTTGTTTCTGATTGACTTGAAGGGGCATTCTAGAGCGTGCATTATTTCCCTATAACGCACAGTATATTTGCATGGTAGAATTTAGTCCCTATCGTTCATTCTCACATGTTCTATGTTTGAGCTGCTTTTTAAAGCAAAAGTCAAATTGAAAACATTGGCATTGTTGAATTTGATTTTCATAATGGCAACCTAGGACTGATGGTTTGATTAGCTAAACTAGCAAGTCTTGTCGAGTTACTTCCGTGGATGTTGAACAAATTGCTACCTGCAAATGTGTTCAATTATAGCCATGGTATAAAATACATAATCAACCCCACTAGCGTGTCGTGGAACACACCTTCTACGTTGTTCATTATCTTCCATAGAATACATAGCCCCTCGTTGTCACGTTCGTTATCATGAATGTCGGACCAAGGCGCAGCGTGCATAGAGTTCCACATGTTTAATAAATGAAACTCACAAAACAACAAATATATAGCAAACGAAACGTTACTACAGCGATGCTATGTGCAAAAACTCAAAACAATATCCCATAACACACAGGTGGAAAAACGCTACTTAAGTATGATCCCCAATTGGAGACAACGATAGCCAGCTGCCTCTAATTGGGAATCATACTAAAACACCAACATAGAAAAAACAAACTAGAACCCCACATAGAAAATATAAACTAGACTAAACCCCTCGTCACGCCCTGACCTACTTTACCATAGAAAATAAAGGCTTTCTATGGTCAGGAAGTGACACTCGTTGATTATCACTTACTTATGCATACCTCATTAGGCATTCAGAATGTACTTATATTACATTATAATGCATTATTAAGAGGTATTCATGGGAAGTGTTACAGTGCACCCTATATCTTTCATTCCCGGTTGAGGTTTGCTTTTGATTTTGCCTGAGGAAAACTGATTGGACAAAATGTGTAGCAGGTTCTCTGAGTGTTTGTTCAGCTTTTGTTTGATTTATTTTCTATTATTTTGAAGATGTATCGTAGTTAAAACATTTTGTTACATGAGTAGCTTAATTTACTTCACTAATCCTTATTTTAACATAAACTATTTGATTTTACTTTCCTATTTTGTCTTTAAAATAGGAGTTGGAAAGTTAATAACATATTCTCATCACATTTCTTTCACAAGACTCATTACATGCAACACACCTGCGTTGATCTTTCATCAACTTTTCAGACACATTCACTCTTATTAATGATATTTGACAATTTCTCTAAAACATTAAAAGTTCTTCTTTAATAAAACAAAACTGAGAAGGTCAAGCGATTGAATTAATCAAAGGCACCATCTAATCACCATCTATGCACTGGCCTTGGAAAAGTGTGAAGACGTGGGCAAACAATTGTAAGCATCCCTGTGTGTGTGTGTGTATGTGTGTGTGTGCCCACACACATTTCTGCATGTGTGTGTGTGTTGCCTTGAAAGAGGAGAAAAACTATTGTAGCTGACAGTCGATCAAATTTCCATGCTGTCACTGAGACATGTATCAAACTGACACACATTTCTCTTTTTAAAGGACCCCTATCACATACAGAAGTGTTCTTTTGGGCCCCCTGTAACATGAGTGTGACAGTGTGACAATCCTCAGTGGTCTAAACTCACTATACTTCTATATTGAAATGTAGTGCTATATTCAGAGGTTAGGTGTGTGTTGAGTGTAGACAGTCAAGTTCAGGGGTCTTCAACTGGAGGAATGCGTGCCAAATCCGGTCCACACGCTGATTTATTGTTTCCCGCAAAGGTTGTTTTCGGTCATGTGTAGAGCAAACTGTACGTGGATTAGTCATTGTAAAACTTGAACTGTTTATTCACCTTTTAAACTTTGTTGTTAAAAACAAACAACTGTCAGCCAAAAAATGAAACAGCAGGAGATCCGTGTGTTTTCACCTCTCCTTTACCTCTGTGTGCCCTCTTAGGCCTCAAAACACCTGCTGGCAGAGTTGCACCAGTAACACTAATTATGAATACTCTCTTCATGGTGCATAATGCATTATAACACTTCGCTTCATAAGAAATTATACTGCCTGATCATAATGTTTCATTAATATAGAATATAGCTATTCAAACTCACTGTTCTGGATATTTGACCATTTCTCTGAAACATGAACAGTTCCCCTTTAAATAAAACAAAACTTAGAAGGTCAAACAATTTAATTAATCAAAGGCACCATCTAATCACCATCTAACCACTCGCCTTGGAAAAGTGTGAAGAAGTGGGCAAACAATTGATTAAACAATTATTCTAATTGACATTAATACACGTCCATTTGTGTCTGGGTTCGCTGAGTGCTTACGCTGAGAACAGGCCCCTTCATTAACACACTGCTATTTCCTTTGATGTGTACCCAAAACAAAGGACACAGTACAGTAAAGTACCAAGTTAAGTCACTAACTCAACCTGAAAGCTTTACTCAAATATAAAGCCAGATGTATATCGAGGGAATACATACAGAAAATGATGCTAAGCCACTTGATGGATTTTCTAATCTAATGCACTCAAATATAGCGACATCAACGTAGCGTTTGCAAGGAACATTGCTAGATGTACAACATGTTTAATGTAGAAACAAAATAGGGTGGTAATCCATTTCAAGGTTCCCTTCTAGAAGGTCTGCGATTGCAAATGGAATCATTTTGAATAATTTGTAAAGGGTCTAGAGATTTCTCTCAAATACAACAATTTCTTAACTATTTTATATGATATGGGAAAAGAAAGCGCAATGCTTTTGTTTCAAAACTTCGACAATGACAATCATACCTCGTGTTCCTCTCTTTCAACTCTTCAATGCAAAGTGCACTTCCCTCTTTTATCAGTTTAGGTACCATAATTAGATATTGAGCCATGGCACTCACACCAAAATAGAAGGGCGAAAATAAGATAAAGAATTGAAAGAGAAAAAACCTAAATGACTGGATTCGTGGCATGTCCCTCACCAACAGAAGAGTGAGATTCCATTATCTGATTCCGTCTCCTAATGTGAACACTAGATATAGATTTTCAATTTCGAGGGTGACATTTTGCTCCTTCAGCCAGCACCCATCTCCGCAAACTTACCTTGGGTGACCCATGACGATGTGTTTGGCCAGTTTCCTTGTGATGGGATTTATTTGGGAGATATGTCCGTTGATCAGAGTGAGACACATGGTCTGGTTATCACTCAAGGCTTTCTTTCTTCTTTCAGCGAGGCTCATATATATGGGGCTATTAGTAACAAATTATTGTTCCCTGCCCCAGGTGCAGTTTTGTGGCAAAGCAGTGTTGCAAATGTTAGCCATTTGATAGCTTGCCACCCTTTGAGGTTCATAATACCTATGTGTTTATAATACATGGGATTACATCCATGATTTTACAAACAGATTGCAGATCAGATTGATGGTTCTAATGATTTTGGTTGTTTTTCAAAAACATGTTACAATCCTATACAATTCTATTCTGATAAACATGCACGACACACAATAAAATAAAACTAATACATTTTGTGAAATTTGTGAAATTTTATCAGGTAACAATAAGGTAAATGCCTGCGCCAAAGCCTGTCACTTAATCCTTCAATGGAGACGTTTCTTTATAAGTGCCTAACTGCCTTTCTATCCTCTGTACTCTGATTTGTTTATGCATACATGTGTATAGATGATGTAATTCCAGCACCGTGTTTGATTGTTTTTAGTGTCTCAAAAGTCAATTTGAGGGGGCCACAATGTGTTTCTTTTCATCTGTATGTTCTATTATTGTGTCATTATGGAGTGACACTTAAATAAATGTTTTGAACTCTCCACGCACACACACACACACATACGCACGCGCACGCACGTACGCACGCACGCACGCACGCACGCACGCACGCACGCACGCACGCACGCACGCACGCACACACGCACACACACACACACACACACACACACACACACACACACACACACACACACACACACACACACACACACACACACACACACACACACACACACACAGCATTCAATAGGATGAGAATTTGACAGCATGAGCACTCAGTGACGAATACATAAACATAAAACATGCTTGTAACATGATAAATTAATCAATTTACATTTACATTCACAACCCTGCTGCTTGTTTTCTAATTGGTAGCCATCAAAGTGTGGTCATCACTTGACGGAACACAATAGACTTGAAACAAATTCGGCAACTCAATGCAAGTGAGCTAGGTTGCATGACAACCAGGTGGTTGTTAAATGAAATCTTTAAAACTATTTTAAGCAAACCCAGATATATTTGGTACATTTTCTTTTAGTTGTCTTGTAGAGGCCT
The DNA here is from genome assembly GCF_023373465.1 of Oncorhynchus keta. Taxonomy (NCBI): domain Eukaryota; kingdom Metazoa; phylum Chordata; class Actinopteri; order Salmoniformes; family Salmonidae; genus Oncorhynchus; species Oncorhynchus keta. The sequence continues at coordinate 19,872,453 of NC_068433.1, forward strand.
ATTAGATTTCACCTGCTGTGTGCACTGTAGACATCCCACTGGGGGAGAGTGGATATGATTAGCCAAGAGAAATCAGAACCTTGGACAGCGCCTCCCAGAAACAACGTTTTTTTTTTTTGCTTTTAAAGAAAGTACATTGAGCTTCTGTATATCGTCCAGTAAATAAACTCCCCCAAAATACCATATTGTTTGATTTGGTATAGAAATGTGAAAATTGGCATAGTTGTGTAATTATTCACGCTGTACAAAACCTGACAAAATCTCGGGTCGGCCTGTAGCATCCCCCTAACGCACCCTATAGAAAAACGATGAAAATGTATTTACCTGCTTCCCCTGTGTTGGTTCTACATTTCCCCAAAATAGCTTAACATGTTTGTATCGGTTTGGGGGAACACAAGCAATCACCAAACAACACCATAAATGCATTTTGTTCAAATGGGTTACCTCTCTCCCTGTTGGACACATTCCTATGGGATTTTACCTGGAGTGGTATGTACAGGGCAGGTTTCCTGTCACATTCCTTAAAAATTACACAGTATATAATCATTGTAACCAGTAGACTTAAGGGATGACTTATATCTTAATGGACATCTTTTGTTTGTATTTCTTTTAATCTTTTTAATGAATTTATCTAATTAACACTTTGTTCTAGATAGCTATTTGTGTAGGCAGCTATCAAGTAAACACAATGATATGAATTTATCTAATTAACACTTTGTTCTAGCTAGCTATTTGTGTAGGTAGCTATCAAATAAACACAATGATATTTTTAGAATGTTAAATGTAACTTTGCATTTAATAGCCCACTTTGAAAATATTAAAAAGTTACTGCAATTTCTGATGGGTTTTCATCATTGTTGCAATCATAAAGAAGAAAACAAAGGCCATATGGTTGTGGTTGTTGATTGACTGTGTTCCCCAAATCAATACAAACATTTTAAGCTATTTTGGGGGTATGCCAAATAAAAATGTGATTCACATTTGAAAAAAAAACCAGTACATTTCAAACAATACATTTTTATTTTCCAACGGAGCTATACAGTTGAAGTCGGAAGTTTACATACACCTTAGCCAAATACATTTAAACTCAGTTTTTCACAATTACTGGCATTTAATCCTAGTAAAAATTCCCTGTCTTAGGTCAGTTTATTTTAAGAAAGTGAAACGTCAGAATAATAGTAGAAAGAACCATTTATTTCAGCTTTTATTTCTTTCATCACATTCCCAGTGGGTCAGAAGTTTACATACACTCAATTAGTATTTGGTAGCATTGCCTTTAAATTGTTTAAATTGGTAACATTGCCTTTAAATTGTTTAAATTGGGTCAAATGTTTCGGTAGCCTTCCACAACCTTCCCACAATAAGTTGGGTGAATTTTGTCCCATTCCTCCAGACAGAGCTGGTGTAACTGAGTCAGGATGGAATGCCTCCTTGCTCACACAAGCTTATCAATTCTGAGGTCAGGGCTTTATGATGGCAACTCCAATAACTTGACTTTGTTGTCCATAAGCCAGTTTGCCACAACTTTGGAAGTATGCTTGCAGTCATTGTCCATTTGGAAGACCCATTTGCGACCAAGCTTAAACTTCCTGATGTATGTCTTGAGATGTTGCTTCAATATATCCACATCATTTTCCTACCTCATGATGCCATCTATTTTGTGAAGTGCACCAGTCCCTCCTGCAGCAAAGCACCCCACAACATGATGCTGCCGGCCCAGTGCTTCACGGTTGGGATGGTGTTCTTCAGCTTGCAAGCCTCCCCTTTTTCCTCCAAACATAATGATGGTCATTATTGCCAAACAGTTCTATTTTTGTTTCATCAGACCAGAGGACATTTATCCCCATGTGCGGTTTTTGAGCATTGGCTTCTTCCTTACTGAGCAGCCTTTCAGGTTATGTTGATATATGACTAATTTTACTGTGGATATAGTGTGCCTGTTTCCTCCAGCATCTTCACAAGGTCCATTGCTGTTCTTCTGGGATTGATTTGCACTTTTCGCACCAAAGTACGTTCATCTCTAGGAGACAGAACACATCTCCTTCCTGAGCGGTTTAATGGCTGCGTGGTCCCATAGTGTTTATACTTGCATACTATTGTTTGTACAGAGGAACATGGTACCTTCAGGTATTTGGAAATTGCTCCTAAGGATGAATCAGACATGTGGAGCCACAGGAGTTTTTTGAGTGTGAATAAAGACGTCTTTCAAGTAGTACGACATGTATAAAAGCAACAGATACCATTAATAAGAGGGGGCTAGAAGCATCTTATATGGTGAGCTACGGAGTGGCTCGGACAGGAAAGCACCATACTATTGTGGAGGACTTAATTCTTCCTGTTGCCGGGGATATGGCTGGGACAATGCTGGGGGGAAAGGCAAAAAAAAACTACACAGACAATGCCTTCATCAAACAACACTGTTTCATGACGCATCAGTGACAGGGAGACGTTTTGAAACAATTACTGCTTTGCATACAAGCCAGTGATTTATATGCGTTACAGCTGGATGAGTCAATAGATGTGGCGGGCCTGACATCCTCTTCTGCAAACCACTAGAAACCAGGACAACATGAGAGGATATTAAGTACTGGACAGCGTTGTGACATCAAATGGACTTTGATGGTCAAGATGTGTTGGTATCTGTACTGATGGCGCAAAAGCCATGACAGGGAGACATAGTGGAGTGGTAACACACGTGCAAGCAGTTGCTACCGACGCCACTTGGGTACACTGCAGCATCCATCGAGAGGCTCTTGCTGCCAAGGGAATGCCTGACAGCTTGAAAGGCGTTTTGGACATGACAGTGAAAATGGTTTACTTTGTTGAACTCTTGTGTATTTTCTGCATTATGCAATAATATGGGCAGCAACCATGTAACGCTTTTACTACATTCAGAAGTGCGCTGGTTATCAAGGGGCAAAGTATTGACAAGGTGTTGGGGCAGGGTAAGCAGGTCCGGAGGGGAATCCAAGGGAGAATAGAGTGGGGAATCCAGGATGGAGTAGCAGGACTGATGAGAAGTCGGACTGGAGACAGGGACCAGAGTCAGAGTTGCAGAACTGTAGCGGAGATGAAAACAGGGTTAAGCAAGCGAAAACAGGCACAACAGGAACAAACAGCTAGAAACATGGACTGACTGAGCAGAGATTACGATCTGTCAGTGTGGAAGTAGAGGCCTTGATTATGGAACAGGTTGCAACTGGTGGGGATCTCCTCTACCTGTCTCCGCCCACACAATCACACACACAGAGGGAGAGGGAGAGAGCACTGGGGGAGTGGTGCCAGGTCAAAGAGACACAGGATGAGCGCTAGCGGGATTGGCAGGAGGCAATGTAACACTTGCCTCCAGTCCACTTACATATATCTGAACAAGAGAGCCTCATCGAAATTGCAACAACCGGTTCTGTGAAAATTGAATTGAATCAGATGCCACTGACAGATTTCTGGATAGGACTGCGCTCAGAGTTTCTTGCCTTGGAAAATTGCACTGTTAAGACACTGATGCCCTTTGCTACCACGTACCTATGGGAGAGTGGATTCTCGGCCCTCACTAGCATGACAACTAAATACAGGCATAGACTGTGTGTGGAAAATGATTTAAGACTGAGACTCTCTCCAATACAACCCAACATTGGAAAGTTATGTGCATCCTTTCAAGCACACCCTTCTCATTAACCTGTGCTGAGTTATCCACAATTTTTTATGTAAGATGGCTAAATAAAGAGCAAAATTTTTGATTATTATAATATCATTATTTGTGCCCTGGTCCTATAATAGCTCCTTGTCACGTCCCACGAGCAGGTTTGTGACATAAACTCTCACTCATTTTTATGTTTATTAAATGTATCATATAGTATGTGTGTTGCAGGCTTACAATGATGGCAAAAAACAACATTTGAGAGTGCGCTGACCCTGGTGCTAGAGGGGGTACGCAGCTGGAGGTGGAATGCTTGAAGGGGTACAGGACTATAAAACGTTTGGGAACAACTGTACTAGACCAGTAAACCAGTTGGTGTATGAGCCCAAGGTACAGGCTGTATTGGTCATGTAGTAAACACATACTGTGTCCATATTAGGACAGATTAAGTCTCAATGGGGGAGGCTGTCCTAATATGGACGCCATAAACACTAGATCTTGTGACTCCCAGACGTGACAGATCGATGTTTCCATTGAAACAGTTCTAAGGTTGACAGACAGGTAGACCATCTATGCAAAAAAAAAACTATGAAGAAATGACCTGTGGTATACACACTTCTGCTAACATAGTGATAAGGACTAGTTGGTTTTGTGTACCTTGTCGAGACTTCTTGTCATGGTATTTTAACCCTCAAAAGCATTGCCGAGTTCACAAATATTAGGATGTATGATTACAATGACATGCCTTCCAGCGGGTTATAGAATTTTTCTCTGTTAGATTCATTGCTTGTGTCGTCTTTAACGTGTCAAACAGAAATACAAGGGGTCGTATGTATCAAGCATCTCAGAGTATGAGTGTGGATCTTGGATCAAATGCCCCTCAGTCCATGTCGCCTTAGTTATTGTGATCTAAAAGTCCAAAATGAGCCTCAGCTACTCTGAGACACTTGATATATACGGCGCCTATACTGTATGTTCAGTATTCATATGTTGTATATCTCTATTAAATGGATATGTCAATCATGCTGACATTAGGCTATCCCGATTAGACTATCCTAGATGTACAGTATAGTCACTTCGCCACCACCTACATGTACAGATTACCTCAACTAGCCTGTACCCCTGCACACTGACTTGGTACCGGTGGCCCCTGTATAAAGCCTCATTATTGTTACTCTTATTGTGTTCATTTTTGTTCTTACTTTTTATTTTAGCCTACTTGGTAAATATGTTCTTCTTCTTGAACTGCACTGTCGGTTAAGGGCTTGTAAGTAAGCATTTCACTATAAAGTCTACACTTGTTGTATTCGATGCATGTGGCAAATAAAGTTTGATTCGATTTGATTTAAAGTGCATTGGTTTCGTTGGGCTAGTGGTTATGTCAACAGCTTCAAGAATGCATTGTGTTGTTGGGTTTGCTGGTTCGCATCCAGTGTCCAGTAAGACAGTGATACACCTTGTCACATACTGTACTTATCTCCATAATCTCACAGCCCTTCAAGGTTTTATTTTTCTCTTTCAAAAGTAAGAAAGGCAGACTAAATTAAAGGTCATCACAGGTCCAAAAGGTTGAGGTAGGGAGAGACGAGAGACACCAACCAACCAAGCCGACATGAGCTACAGTAGACGAATAGTTGCCATAGCTAGGTTATTTATCATCAATTGGGTTGTCAGGTGATTGTGGAGGCCAGGTCATCTGATGCAGCCCTCCAACACTCTCCTTCGTCAAATAGCCCTTACAGCGTGTGTGTTGGGTCATTGTCCTGTTGAAACATAAATGATAGTCCCGCTAAGCGCAAACCAGAGGGGATGGCGTATCGCTGCAGAATGCTGTGGTATCCATGCTGGTTAAGTGTTCCTTGAATTCTAAATTAATCACAGACAGTGTCACCAGCAAAGCATCCCCACACCATCACACCTCCTCCTCCATGCTTCATGGTGGGAACCACACAGGTGGAGATTATCCACTGATTAACCTACTCTGCGTCTCACAAAGAAACGGCGTTTGGAACCAAACATCTATAATTTGGCCTCATCAGACCAAAGTACAGATTTCCACCGGTTGAATGTCCATTGCTCATGTTTCTTGGCCCAAAGTAAGTCTCTTCTTCTTATTGGTGGTCTTTAGTAGTGGTTTCTTTGCAGCAATTTGACCGTGAAGGCCTGATTCACGCAGTCTCCTCTGAACAGTTGATTTTGATATGTGTCTGTTACTTGAACTCTGCAAAGCATTCATTTGGGCTGCAATCTGATGTGCAGTTAACTCTAATGAACTTATCCTCTGCAGCGGATGTAACTCTGGGTCTTCCTTTCCTGTGGCGATCCTCATGAGAGCCCGCTTGATGGTTTTTGTGGCTTAATTGAAATGCATTCCAGGTGACTAACTCATGAAGCTGGTTGAGAGAATGCCAAGAGTGTGCAAAGCTGTCATCAAGGCAAAGGGTGGCTACTTTGAAGAATCTCAAATATATATGTGTTATTATATAATGTTGATGTCTTCACTATTATTCTACAATGTAGAAAATAGTAAAAATTAAGAAAAACCCTTGAATGAGGGGGTGTGTCCAAACTTTTGACTGGTACTGTATATGCATCCCCCCACTTCACTTTGCTCTTGTTAAAGCTTTTAGAATAAAAAGTATGTTTCTTTGTGGGAAGTCAGGTCTGTACACTGTTCAAACAGACATTTTAAACAGACTTCTTAAACAAGTCTTTCCACTGTTTTTAAAACAGTTTTTGTCATCAAATATTGGCAAATTGGGTATGTAGTTATGTTAACCTTGTTTTAGCTATTGACCAAGACAAAATATATGAGAAAAATGGACTCATTAAATAATTGATAGACCAATCTAAACTCATTTCAGGTCCTCAGTACAGAATAGGGGTTTGAATGAAGACATAGCACAGAAATAAGGTCTGTATGGCACATATGGTGAAAAAAACAATACTGCTTTCAATAATTCATCCAGATGTACTCACACTATAGCATGTGTCTATCCCAGGAGACTTGTTAACACCATCTCTTTCAAACATGGGCCCTCTCATATCAAAGAGGGTATTTTCTGTACTGCCAAGCTCTTGGAGCTGCTCCACACACTACAGATGGAAGCAATGCTAACATTGGCCCAGTCGGTATCCTGGACAATGCTGCACTTGGCTTCCATGTTCCGGGTGCTGCCCACAACCAGCCTATCAGCAGCTGTCAGTCCCTTGTGTACAGTTATCCACCTGGACAATACATCAAGTGTGTGTAGTTGCGTGTGTGCTTGTGTGTGTGTACAGCCTGTGTGTTTCAGAGTATACTCATACTTGTTGGTTTGTTGAAGGGACTGTGTGCATTTCTGTTATTGGTATAGGTTCTTTCTATACACTCTAATATTTAGGGGTTCAACAAGGGTTCTTCTAATAACCATAGGGTTCTTTGCACTAAACATTTCCCCCAAAAGGTTCTTCCAAGAACCCCATAGGAGGTGGGGTTAATCGAGGAACCTCCTGAGTTGGGGGTTCTTGCAGGAACCTAACTACCCAACTGAAACATTTTGATTTTAATTTGAAAGGACAGCAGGTGCAGGTGCAGGCACTTAACTGAAAAATGTTGAAGGTTTGACCCTTGTATGATCTAAATTGACATTGTTTTATGATGATACCATCTATCTTTTCATATTTGTGCAGATCATTCTAGAAAAGAAAATGGACACAATTGAATGGATATCAATCAACAAAGATGTAAGAATATGTATGCTATAAGAATATGTATGCTATAAGAATATGTATGCTATAATAATATGTATGCTATAATAATATGTATGCTATAAGAATATGTATGCTATAAGAATATGTATGCTATAAGAATATGTATGCTATAATAATATGTATGCTATCAGAATATGTATGCTATAAGAATATGTATGCTATCAGAATATGTATGCTATAAGAATATGTATGCTATAAGAATATGTATGCTATAAGAATATGTATGCTATCAGAATATGTATGCTATAAGAATATGTATGCTATAATAATATGTATGCTATCAGAATATGTATGCTATAAGAATTTGTATGCTATCAGAATATGTATGCTATAGAATATGTATGCTATAAGAATATGTATGCTATAAGAATATGTATGCTATAATAATATGTATGCTATAAGAATATGTATGCTATAAGAATATGTATGCTATAAGAATATGTATGCTATAATAATATGTATGCTATCAGAATATGTATGCTATAAGAATATGTATGCTATAAGAATATGTATTCTATCAGAATATGTATGCTATAAGAATATGTATGCTATAATAATATGTATGCTATCAGAATATGTATGCTATCAGAATATGTATGCTATAAGAATATGTATGCTATAAGAATATAATAATATGTATGCTATCAGAATATGTATGCTATAAGAATATGTATGCTATAATAATATGTATGCTATCAGAATATGTATGCTATAAGAATATGTATGCTATAAGAATATGTATGCTATAAGAATATGTATGCTATCAGAATATGTATGCTATAAGAATATGTATGCTATAAGAATATGTATGCTATAAGAATATGTATGCTATCAGAATATGTATGCTATAAGAATATGTATGCTATAAGAATATGTATGCTATAAGAATATGTATGCTATAAGAATATGTAGGCTATAAGAATATGTATGCTATAAGAATATGTATGCTATAATAATATGTATGCTATCAGAATATGTATGCTATAAGAATATGTAAGCTATAAGAATATGTATGCTATAAGAATATGTATGCTATAAGAATATGTAGGCTATAAGAATATGTATGCTATAAGAATATGTATGCTATAAGAATATGTATGCTATAAGAATATGTATGCTATAAGAATATGTATGCTATAAGAATATGTAAGCTATAAGAATATGTATGCTATAAGAATATGTATGCTATAAGAATATGTATGCTATAAGAATATGTAGGCTATAAGAATATGTATGCTATAAGAATATGTAGGCTATAAGAATATGTATGCTATAAGAATATGTATGCTATAAGAATATGTATGCTATAAGAATATGTATGCTATAAGAATATGAATGCTATAAGAATATGTATGCTATAAGAATATGTAAACTATAAGAATATGTAGGCTATAAGAATATGTATGCTATAAGAATATGTAGGCTATAAGAATATGTATGCTTTAAGAATATGTATGCTTTAAGAATATGTATGCTATAAGAATATGTATGCTATACGAATATGTATGCTATAAGAATATGTAGGCTATAAGAATATGTATGCTATAAGAATATGTAGGCTATAAGAATATGTAGGCTATAAGAATATGTATGCTATAAGAATATGTATGCTATAAGAATATGTAAGCTATAAGAATATGTATGCTATAAGAATATGTATGCTATAAGAATATGTATGCTATAAGAATATGTATGCTATAAGAATATGTAGGCTATAAGAATATGTATGCTATAAGAATATGTATGCTATAAGAATATGTAGGCTATAAGAATATGTATGCTATAAGAATATGTAGGCTATAAGAATATGTATGCTATAAGAATATGTATGCTATAAGAATATGTATGCTATAAGAATATGTATATAAGAATATGAATATGAAAGAATATGTATGCTATAATAATATGTATGCTATCAGAATATGTATGCTATAAGAATATGTAAGCTATAAGAATATGTATGCTATAAGAATATGTATGCTATAAGAATATGTAGGCTATAAGAATATGTATGCTATAAGAATATGTATGCTATAAGAATATGTATGCTATAAGAATATGTATGCTATCAGAATATGTATGCTATAAGAATATGTATAAGCTATAAGAATATGTATGCTATAAGAATATGTATGCTATAAGAATATGTATGCTATAAGAATATGTAAGCTATAAGAATATGTATGCTATAAGATAAGAATATGTAGGCTATACTATGTATGCTATAGAATATGTATGCTATAAGAATATGTAGGCTAGCTATAAGAATATGTATGCTATAAGAATATGTAGGCTATAAGAATATGTATGCTATAAGAATATGTATGCTATAAGAATATGTATGCTATAAGAATATGTATGCTATCAGAATATGTATGCTATAAGAATATGTATGCTATCAGAATATGTATGCTATCAGAATATGTATGCTATAAGAATATGTAGGCTATAAGAATATGTATGCTATCAGAATATGTATGCTATAAGAATATGTAAGCTACAAGAATATGTAGGCTATAAGAATATGTATGCTATAAGAATATGTATGCTATAAGAATATGTATGCTATAAGAATATGTATATAAGAATATGTAGGCTATAATAATATATATGCTATCAGAATATGTATGCTATAAGAATATGTAAGCTATAAGAATATGTATGCTATAATAATATATGCTATCAGAATATGTATGCTATAAGAATATGTAAGCTATAAGAATATGTATGCTATAAGAATATGTATGCTATAAGAATATGTATGCTATAAGAATATGTATGCTATAAGAATATGTATGCTATAAGAATATGTATGCTATAAGAATATGTAGGCTATACGAATATGTAGGCTATAAGAATATGTATGCTATAAGAATATGTATGCTATAAGAATATGTATGCTATCAGAATATGTATGCTATAAGAATATGTATGCTATCAGAATATGTATGCTATAAGAATATGTAGGCTATAAGAATATGTATGCTATCAGAATATGTATGCTATAAGAATATGTAAGCTATAAGAATATGTAGGCTATAAGAATATGTATGCTATAAGAATATGTATGCTATAAGAATATGTATGCTATAAGAATATGTAAGCTATAAGAATATGTATGCTATAAGAATATGTAGGCTATAAGAATATGTATGCTATCAGAATATGTAAGCTATAAGAATATGTAAGCTATAAGAATATGTATGCTATAAGAATATGTATATGCTATAAGAATATGTAAGCTATAAGAATATGTAGGCTATAAGAATATGTATGCTATAAGAATATGTATGCTATAAGAATATGTAAGCTATAAGAATATTTATGCTATAAGAATATGTAGGCTACAAGAATATGTATGCTATAAGAATATGTAGGCTATAAGAATATGTATGCTATCAGAATATGTAAGCTATAAGAATATGTAAGCTATAAGAATATGTATGCTATAAGAATATGTAAGCTATAAGAATATGTAGGCTATAAGAATATGTATGCTATAAGAATATGTAGGCTATAAGAATATGTATGCTATAAGAATATGTAGGCTATAAGAATATGTATGCTTTAAGAATATGTATGATATAAGAATATGTATGCTATAAGAATATGTAAGCTATAAGAATATGTAGGCTATAAGAATATGTAAGCTATAAGAATATGTAGGCTATAAGAATATGTAAGCTATAAGAATATGTAGGCTATAAGAATATGTATGCTATAAGAATATGTATGATATAAGAATATGTATGCTATAAGAATATGTAAGCTATAAGAATATGTAGGCTATAAGAATATGTATGCTATCAGAATATGTATGCTATAAGAATATGTATGCTATAAGAATATGTATGCTATAAGAATATGTATGCTATAAGAATATGTATGCTATAATAATATGTATGCTATCAGAATATGTATGCTATAAGAATATGTATGCTATAAGAATATGTATGCTATAAGAATATGTATGCTATAAGAATATGTATGCTATAAGAATATGTATGCTATAAGAATATGTATGCTATAAGAATATGTATGCTATAATAATATGTATGCTATCAGAATATGTATGCTATAAGAATATGTATGCTATCAGAATATGTATGCTATAAGAATATGTATGCTATCAGAATATGTATGCTATAAGAATATGTATGCTATCAGAATATGTATGCTATAAGAATATGTAAGCTATAAGGATATGTATGCTATCAGAATATGTATGCTATAAGAATATGTAAGCTATAAGAATATGTATGCTATCAGAATATGTATGCTATAAGAATATGTATGCTATAAGAATATGTATGCTATCAGAATATGTATGCTATAAGAATATGTAAGCTATAAGAATATGTAAGCTATCAGAATATGTAAGCTATAAGGATATGTATGCTATAAGAATATGTAGGCTATAAGAATATGTAAGCTATAAGAATATGTAGGCTATAAGAATATGTAAGCTATAAGAATATGTATGCTATAAGAATATGTATGCTATAAGAATATGTAAGCTATAAGAATATGTAGACTATACAAATATGTATGCTATAAGAATATGAATGCTATCAGAATATGTATGCTATAAGAATATGTATGCTATCAGAATATGTATGCTATAAGAATATGTTGAAGGCAAGCTGTATTGGATGCAGATGACTGAACTGCTCACTTGTGTGTATGTCTGCAGGTATACAGACGAGGAGGCGTACAAAGGAATGTCAATTGGTATTGTTATGTTATACAGAGCACATTTAGCATCCTCCTCCCTTTCCTCTTCAAAGAATGTCCCATAGGCCTCCACGTTATGCAGAAGGTATGTGTATGAAAACCATTATAAAAACAGCTTTTTTCATTCACATTTACCACAAAAACCAAGGTATGAATACTGTCATGTACATTTTGAATCATTTGTATAAAAAAATAAGTGGATTCACAGACTTCACCCTCGCTACACCTCTGATGAATATAACAGGAAACCTGTTAGATCACCATGCACTGCAAAATCATTCTGGGCTGTGGATATGGAGAACATCAACACTGACATCAACACGCCAGAGGATATATCCATTATACTTGGGGCTCTGCTGGGAGTTTACCTCATATTTAGATTTTTTTTATTGTGCTTTGCCGCAAAAATATTATGTTTTTGACAATGCTTATTATTATTAAATAATAATAGGGGGGATGGTAGTTAAAAAATGAACCCTAAAAGGATATTCGAGGAACCATTCAAAGGGGTTCTTAAAAGGGGTTCTTTGAAAAACCCTTTTAAAGGGTTCTTCTCTGAACTTTTAGGGGTTCCCCCACAGATTACATTTTAAGAACCCCTGAAGGATACTCCAAGAACCTTTTCTTTTTAGAGTGTAGAATATCTAAGACATTACTATAATTTATAGATCACTGCCTGACTATTCCCTGGAAAGCTTCACTGGCTTTCTTACCTTTCTTACCTTTTGTTATGAATACAATACCCTTTTCTCCCATAGTGTACAGCCGTGCTGAAGAGAAATACAATACAATATCAAATAAGAAAAAGTCTGCTCTCTCTCCCACACAGTATCAGGTTCACCCCTGCCGTGGCAGAGTACATCTTCCAGAGTCAGACCAATGATGTTGTTCCTCCGTTCAGCAGTCAAGAAAAGCACTGCAACTATTGGAAAGCTTTTGTTTCTTCCACTTCTGTCCTGTCTTTCTTTTTTTTTCATCCAGAGAGAAAGACAGAACAGAAACTGAAAGGTGTAAACCGGAGCCAACTGCACTCCCGATTTATGTCCTTCAGAGTGTCCATCAACTGTCCACACTCCTCTCGTGGATGAGTGCTGCTAACAAGCACCTGTGTGCAAGCACCTTACTTCATCACCACAGAAAGAGAAGGAAACATGGAGATATATTTGGAGAGAGGGGGGGGGGACCAACAGCATTGCTTTAAATCACAAGGTCAGGTCCTTCAGGCTTTCCATCCTAGCTCTCCATATCCTGATTGGTGGCTATGTCTTCTGACATTTTGACAATACTCACTCTTCACTCCTGCATTTTAGCTAATTCCAGGCTCCTCTCTCTCCTCGCATATACTGTAGGAGGTCCTGCCTAGAGCTAGAATTTGTTCTTAACCGACTTGCCAAGTTAAATAAAGGTTTTTAAAAAATGTGGACTTGAGTTTTGCTGGGTGTGGACTCTGACAGTTTGACCTTTGAGGGTGAGGGGAAATGCAGTGAGCATGGCCTAATAGTGTGGACATCGACATAACCTGAACGGTCGCTCAGCAAGGAAGAAGTCAATGCTCCAAAACCACCATAAAAAAGCCAGACTACGGTTTGCAACTGCACATGGGGACAAAGATCATGTTTTTGGAGAAATTTCCTCTGGCCTGATGAAACAAAAATAGAACAGTTTGGCCATAATGACCATCGTTATGTTTGGAGGACAAAGGGGGAGGTTTGCAAGCTGAAGAATACCATCCCAACCATGAAGCAGGGGGCCGGCAGCATCATGTTGTGGGGGTGCTTTGCTGCTGGAGGGACTGGTGCACTTCACATGAGGGAGGAAAATTATGTGGATATATTGAAGCAACATATCAAGCCATCAGTCAGGAAGTTAATGCTTGGTCGCAAATGGGTCTTCCAAATGGACAGTGACCCTAAGCATACTTCAAAAGTTGTGGCAAAATGGCTTAAGGACAACAAAGTCAAGGTATTGGAGTGGCCATCACAAAGCTCTGACCTCAAGCCTATAGAAAATGTGTGGTCAGAACTGAAAGAGTGTGTGCGAGCAAGGAGGCCTACAAACCTGACTGAGTTACACCAGCTCTGTCAGCAGGAATGGGCCAAAATTCACCCAACTTATTGTGGGAAGGTTGTGGAAGGCTACCCGAAACGTTTGAAAAAAGTTACACAAGTTATAGGCAAAGCTACCAAATACTAATTGAATGTATGTAAACTTCTGATCCACTGGGAATGTGATGAAAGGAATAAAAGCTGAAATAAATAATTCTCTGTGCTATTATTCTGACATTTCACATTCTTAAAATAAAGTGGTGATCCTAACTGACCTAAGACAGGGAATTGTTACTTGGATTAAATGTCAGGAATTGTGAAAAACTAAGTTTAAATGTATTTGGCTAAGGTGTATATAAACTTCAGACTTCAACTGTATGTGTATATATCTATATATCTATATATATATAGGACAAACACACATCACGACAATAGAGACACCACAACGCTACATAAAGAAGGACCTAAGACAACAACATAGCATGGCAGCAACATATGACAACACAGTATGGTAGCAACTCAACATGGTAGCAGCACAACATGGTAGCAGCACAAAACATAGTACAAACATTATTGGGCACAGACAACAGCACAAAGGGCAAGAAGGTAGAGACAACAATACATCATTTGAAGCAGCCACAACTGTCAGTAAGAGTGTCCATGATTGAGTCTTTGAATGAAGACATGGAGATAAAACTGTCCAGTTTGAGTGTTTTTTGCAGCTCGTTCCAGTCGCTAGCTGCAGCGAACTGAAAAGAGGAGTGACCCAGGGATGTGTGTGCTTTGGGGACCTTTAACAGAATGTGACTGGCAGAACGGGTGTTATATGTGGAGGATGAGGGCTGCAGTAGGTATCGCTGATAGATGGGACTGAGGCCTAAATAAGCATCAACCGGTGGATCTTGTGACGGGTATACAGAGATGACCAGTTTACAGAGTAGAATAGAGTGCAGTAATGTGTCCTATAGGAGCATTGGTGGCAAATCTGATGGCCGAATTGTAAAGAATATCAAGCCTCTTGAGAGCACCCTTACCTGCCAATCTATAAATTACGTCTCCATAATCTAGCATTGGTAGGATGGTCATCTGAATCAGGGTTAGTTTGGCAGCTGTGGTGAAAGAGGAAACCAAGTCTAGATTTAACCTTAGCCTGCAGCTTTGATATGTGCTGTGTAATGACTGCCCTGTGAGGATCAGAATGGGTCAGATCAGACTGGCGAGATTGTGACAATAACCAGGCCTCTCGCTCTCCCACAGAGGGGAGAGGGGGAGCTGCTGGATGGTCGACCGTTCACACTTGATCGTAAATTACAAGAGAGGGAGACTCTCTCTCTTGCTCTTTAGTATCAACCAAAGGAATGTCTTTGTTCACAGACACTTTTTCCTGCCCAAAACTCTAATGTTCAAAAAGTTATAATGGAACAATATTTCTAAAATAATGTCAGAAGTGGTCAGTGGGGAACTATGGAAGACTAATGTCATATTGTGATGTTATTAAAAACTGTGTGGACCAAATACTGTAACTTGGAAAGGATACCCCCTTATCTGTCAAGTTTTTATCCAATATGTTGTGAATACAATATCAAAAGTGATGAAGGAATTTATGTTAAGATAGGCATGTGATTTTAGTTTTTTAATGAGATAATAGTTTTCGATATCCTTTGCACATTAAGAAGCCATGCCCTGAGTGAGGTCAGAGAGCTTGTCAGCATGAGGGAACCCTCTTTTTGACCAAGAGTGAATAAAGGCTAAAGGATCGGTGCCCCCCACGCGGGACGGTTGACCTAACTTAGGTTCATGGGATTAGCATGAGGTTGTAAGTAACAAGAACATTTCCCAGGACATAGACATATCTGATATGGGAAGAAATCTTAAATTCTTGTTAATCTACCTGCACTGTCCAATGTACAGTAGCTATTACAGTTAAATAATATCATTGTTTGAGGAGAGTGCACAATTATGAACTTGAAAATGTATTAATAAACCAATTAGGCACATCTGGGCTGTCATGATACAACATTTTGAATAAATATCAAATGGTTCATTGGATCAGTCTAAAACGTTGCACATTCACTGCTGCCATCTAGTTGCCAAAATCTAAAT
Source organism: Oncorhynchus keta (assembly GCF_023373465.1). NCBI lineage: Eukaryota > Metazoa > Chordata > Actinopteri > Salmoniformes > Salmonidae > Oncorhynchus > Oncorhynchus keta. The sequence continues at coordinate 19,888,725 of NC_068433.1, forward strand.
TGTGCCTGGGCTGGAATAATACATTATGGCCTTTTTCTTGAATTTCAAAGATGATGGTACAAACAAAAACCAAAATAACATGTTTTTTTTCTTTGTATTATATTTTACCAGATCTAATGTGTTATATTCTCCTACATTAATTTCACATTTCCACAAACTTCAAAGTATTCCTTTCAAATGGTATCAATAATATGTATATCCTTGCTTCTGGTACTGAACTACAGGCAGTTAGATTTGGGTATGTCATTTTAGGCGAAAATTGAAGAAAAGTGTCCGATCCTTAAGAGGTTTTTGTGAATATAGTTACAGAATGTGTCCCCTTTTCTCTGTCTCTCTCTTCTTCCCTCTCTCCAGCTCTGTGTAATAAGCCATCATATTGTGTCAGTCCACTAGGGACCCTTGTCTCATGTAAAGGGTGTATGTTTTGTGTTATTATTTAGTTAGTTACTATATAAATAATTTAGCAAATTTGTGAAGTTCTGAATACTGAGCGAGGTTGGGGTTTTTGCAGATCCAAGAAGGTTATGACTGGTCAGAATGATGATTTGATAAGAGGTAATGATTAATAAGATTACTGTTTATCGATGAAATAGGTAAAGACCTTATAGGGTTTAATTCGGGAGATGGTAAACAATTTCTTCCATGGTGCCCCAAATCCTAATGAGTTAATTGTTGCATGATTAATTTAATCGGGTAACAATTAAATGTAGTTAGTGGATTAAATAAATTACAGTCATCCAATTAATGAAAGTAAAGTCACGACAACTGATAGAAGGACAGTGTACCGTCTAGCCATTCTCTGAAGTACTTGTATGAGGTGACTACCTCAAGCTCTAAACCCTCAGAGGTAGTAAACACACCGGAGGGGTGAGGGGCATTCTTCCACCCAAAACACATGACCATTGCTATGACAGTGTTCAGAACAAGGGTAAGGGCAGAGAATTATTGTTGGACACTAAGAAAGCATTGTTGTAGGATGTATGAGTTAATATATAAAATGACGCAAGATTCAAGACTTCGTGCTTTTTAGCTAAAATTATTGTACAGAATTCTTGCCACCAATTTTTTTTTAAATATTTGGGGCATGAAATCATTACAGCTCTGAAGATTTTGTTGTGAGGATACAGAATCAATAGACCATTTGTTTTGGTATTGCCTGTTTCTGGTGTCACGGGCATCGTAAGAAGTGGACCAAGGTGTAGCGTTGTGAGCGTACATATACCTTTTAATTAGAATGTCGCCAACAAAAACAATAAACAATACAAAATGACCGTGACGCTTAACAGGGATATTGTGCCTCTAACAAAGGGAACTACCCACAACGAAAGGAGGGAAAAAGGGTTACCTAAGTATGGTTCCCAATCAGAGACAACGATAGACAGCTGTCCCTGATTGAGAACCATACCCGGCCAAAACATAGAAATAAAAAACATAGAATGCCCACCCAAATCACACCCTGACCAAACCAAAATAGGGACATAAAAAGGCTCTCTCAGGTCAGGGCGTGGCAGTACCCCCCCCAAAGGTGCGGACTCCAGCCACAAAATCTGAACCTATGGGGGAGGGTCTGGGTGGGCATCTATCCACGGTGGCGGCTCTGGTGCAGGACGTTGACCCCGCTCCACCTCTGGCTCACCCCATTTTGGTAGCACTACTGGTGTGGGGACCCTCGCCGCCGACCCCGGACTGGGGACCCTCTCTGCGGGCCCCGGACTGGGCACCCTCGTTGCGGGTACCGGACTAGGCACCTTCGCTGCAAAAACCCCAACCTAGCTCTTAAAAATTATTTTAACTCGGCAAGTCAGTTGAGAAGAAATTCGTATTTCCAATGAAGGGCTACCCTGGCCAAACCTGGATGACGCTGGGCCAATTGTGCGCCACCCATTGGACTCCCAATCACAGCCAGATCTGATTCAGCCTGGATTCAAACCAGGGACTGTAGTGTCACCTCTTGTACTGAGATGCAGTGCCTTAGACCGCTGCCCCACTCGGGAGCCCATAACGCAAGGTTGACCTGTCATGATATAATGCTTGATTGCTTTTTTTGCACTTGATGCGCTTTGAGATTCTATGAAAATCACTCTAGAAATGTAATACATTCTTATAAACGAAGCTTAATTTACACCTTCCGCTTCCACAACATCTGTGAGGTCCGCAAAAAAAAAGTGGCAATATTGAAACCTTATGCAGACGAGAGTAGATGCTCGAATGAAGCACAAGATCTGGCCCTCACTACATATTCGTCGCCAGACCCACTGGCTCCAGGTCATCTACAAGTCCATGCTAGGTAAAGCTCCGCCTTATCTCAGTTCACTGGTCACGATGGCAACACCCATCCGTAGCACGCGCTCCAGCAGGTGTATCTCACTGATCATCCCTAAAGCCAACACCTCATTTGGCCGCCTTTCGTTCCAGTACTCTGCTGCCTGTGACTGGAACGAATTGCAAAAATCGCTGAAGTTGGAGACTTTTATCTCCCTCTCCAACTTCAAACATCAGCTATCCGAGCAGCTAACCGATCGCTGCAGCTGTACATAGTCTATAGGTAAATAGCTCACCCTTTTTCACCTACCTCATTCCCATACTGTTTTTATACTGTTTTTATTTATTTACTTTTCTGCTCTTTTGCACACCAATATCTCTACCTGTACATGCCCATCTGATCATTTATCACTCCAGTGTTAATCTGCAAAATTGTATTATTCGCCTACCTCCTCATGCCTTTTGCACACATTGTATATAGACTGCCCATTTTTTTCTACTGTGTTATTGACTTGCTAATTGTTTACTCCATGTGTAACTCTGTGTTGTCTGTTCACACTGCTATGCTTTATCTTGGCCAGGTCGCAGTTGCAAATGAGAACTTGTTCTCAACTAGCCTACCTGGTTAAATAAAGGTGAAATAAAAAAAATAAAAAAAAAAGATCCAAATTAGGCATTAGACTGCACTGTTTTACCACTGTAGTGTTATTAGAGTAATGGCGGTCGCATGGAAGGTGTGAGGATGAATTCTAACAAACATTTTTATTAAACAAGAGAAAGAATATTAGATGTTACATTACCAATTCTGTCCCAAATTTTCCACCTTTTGACTAATTCAGAATAATTTTCTGTGATTGGCGTAGAGAGAGAACCAAACTTGCTGTCTGGATCTCCAGTTAATTGTGTGTTCTATAGGTGTAGCAGTGCAGTAGGGGAGACTTCATTACCTTGTTAGTCAGGTGGTTTATAGGACTTGCTTGGGTGCTAAGCAATTCTTACTCACTCTCATAGTCTCTTAAGGATGAGAGAACAAGTGCCAGTTGTCCTGTACCAGTATCCCGAGGAAAGTAAATCATTTATTTGTTAGAACTAATCAACTGGGTAAAGAGAGCGGTCATAAATTATGCACTTTGAATTTTTTCTTGACTTTTGAATGCCTCTTGCTCATTAATAAGCAACTCAGTCCTCAGGCATCTTAGCTCATTTTTGATGCCGCATCAGTTTCATCCAGAACTGCTCTTTTTTGGGGAGGTTGCCTGTTTTGCATGTTATGTTGGCATTAATACGTGTCACATATCAATTTGCGAAAAATCTTTTTTTTTTTATACAATAATTGAGTTAATAAAGCCGCATACAAACATGGCCTCTTTTTTGCTTTCTTGAGTAAGGCAGCTCTAAAATGCAGGTGTTTCAGCCTAGCTCAGTGCTTTCTGTGGTGGTGGGGCAGCCAGTGGAAAATACGGAGCGTTGGGGTTGGTAATGTTCTCTAGTTGCGCCGTGATTGGCTCAGTGTGCTGACACTCATTGGGACACTACGCCACCGCCAAATCTAAGGGTAGACCTAAAAAATTAAAGTCCCTTGGGTGCTGCCATAGAGTTACATTAGAAGTGCCTGTTCGAGAAGGCTCAAGGTCATTGGCCACAGATAAAATTAAGTCAAATCACGTGGGGTTGTTGAAAAACGGGTTTTAAGGACTCCAACTTAAATGTATGTAAACTTCCAACTTCAACTGTATACTTTAGGTAAGAAAGTAAGCTGTGTAGTAAGCTGCTAGTAGCCCATGTGCCTCACCCTAATCATTTGGTCCCTTTTCCGCTCTTAATTTCACTTACTGTTCTGACTTGGTGGTACACATGTAGCCTATAACCTGTTTTAGAGAAATGTAATCAATGAATATTGTAAGAACTTAAATTTTCTGCTAAAATGCCTATTTTATTTATCCTACTGTTCTGACTTTGTGTACAGGGAGAACACTGTAAGAGTGGCCCATGTTCTGAATTCTGGCGCTGTACATTTGCTGAACAAATAGTTATATTGACTATATCCATCCTAGCTTGCTCATTAATGTCTTAATCAAAATCACCCATAGCGTCTTATATTGTCGTCCCCTTATTATGCCATAGTTTGTACATGTCAATTGTTAGTAGAAACCACAGTTGTTTAAGCACGTCAGCCATATCATCTATGTTTTTTTAAAGGCAGTAAATGAGGCTAAATGTTTCGCTGCCAGACAAGGTTCCGGTGATAACCAGGTGTAGCAGTGGTAAGGTGTTGGGACTGCTGTTGGGACAGCTTTATGTTGGCCCTAACGGTTTGTGCGCACCGTTTGTCACCGTTATAGTGCAATTCATGTATTGTTTAGTGTAGTGTTGTGTAGTGGCTTTGCAGGCATGCATCCAATTTTTTATATTTTTTATTTGCCCCACCAAGATTCACATGCTAAAATTTCCACTGGGTAACTTACAAGGTCAAAGTGCAACGAATATGAACAAATTAAGATCCTACAGCTGTATAAACAGTGCAACCGGTCGGGGTCCAACGTGAAGTAGATTCATTAGCATTTTCACTAATATCCAGGCTGTTTTCAAATATCACCCTATTTGCTTTATAGTGTGCTAATTTTCACCAGAGCCCTATGGTTCCTGGTCAAAAGTACTGCACTAAAAAGGGAACAGGGTACCTTTTGGGACTCGCACCAAGTCTAACACTGGGTTACTAGCTTGGGATTGAGCCCCAACACTTAATTGATTGAAGCTATTTTTTGGGCAGCAGAGGTCTCACCTAGGTGGTATAGGTGAGAATACACATGTTTTATACTGCACTTAAACACTGCTAGGACTAGCCTCTGCAACCCCCCGAGCTAGAATATGGAATAAAACGTTTTAGGCAATGCTTACCAAATACTAAACACTCTCATATGGCTGCAATGATGCGAGTCCTGTTTGTTTCCTGGCTGCTCAGTAAACATCCCGCTGATATACATAATTATGTTCCTCCAATGCACCACCGGTATTATAATTTATCGCTGAATCCAGTAAACCCTTAGTCCCGTTGTTACCAAATTATATAGTCGCCATAAAACTCAACAGAAAATACACTTATCCGGCCCTCCTGTGATGCAGCCACAAGTTGATAATCAACAGCATCATCAATATCAACAACTTGGCTGTTACAAAATATGCTTTAGGGTTCCCACCTGTTCCCTTCATTTTCTAATACATAGTATTTGAATAATAAATAAAATAGACATCTTTTTAGGTTGAATGTTCTCATGATTTATTGAAGATCTGTCTACTGGTGAGCACAGGATGTCATTCAGTGTACAGCTAGTCTCGTAAGAGAATACTTTTGAAGTCCAGGGGCCAAATGTATCAAGCGTCTCAAAGTAGGAATGCTGATACCGGATCAGTTTAATGAATCAGATTATGGACAGGTCCTTGTCATGGATCCCTCCGGAACTTTCATCACGCACACCTGTCCCCTATTCCCACTGATTAGTATTTGTATATATGCACCCTTTGGTTTCCATTGGGGGGGTCGATTCTTTTTCCAATGTCCGTTGCTGCGTGTGAGTACCTGTGCTGTGTGTTTTGGGCTTTCGTGCCCTTGTGGATTGTGCAGATTATTACAGGTCTCGTCCCGTGTGACAATCATTGTGCATGGGTGCTATTTATTCGATGTACTCCTTGCTCTTTTGTTTGGGATTCAACCCTGTGTTTTTCTTACGTGTTTGTTTGGTCTTTGTCCCCGTGCCTTTACACGGTACGCCGTAATTTGGGGCTTAATAAAAAAAACTATTACGCATTCCTGCATCTGTCTCCCGATCTTTCATGCCAACGTGACAGCCCTGATCCTAGAAATTCAAGACCAGGACCATTCTGTAATGAAAGACCTGACACATCATTGAACTTTATTTCCACACCTAGTCATCAACCCTCAGAAATATATTCAAATGAGTCGTATCTCTGTTTAGCTTAGATTGAATGATGACCTAAAGCCCACAGGTATAATGTATTCTGATGCAGTTACAATGTATTTTAAGACTTGAGTCATGAGAATGTTTCAGTTTCTCAAGGCCATGGAATATATGCAAAGTGTCTCCCTCACCTTGATTTTTACCTCAGCCAATTAAAGCTAGAATTAAAGCTTTGTCTATGAATTTGAGTGGTTACATTTCTCACGCCCCATCCCTAAGGTTTTTTACACTAGTCAACATGTGCTCCCGGATTGAGCTTAAGGGAGTAAGCCGTGTAATGTGCACTTGCACATTACCTCGTCACCTGGGTCTATTACCTCAGTCTGTGGCCATGGTAGTCCCCGTAGAGGTCATTTGCATACTTTATAGCTCTGGGTAAAAGGGGAAGGAGGAAGGAAAGTAGAAAAGGGATAGAGAGAGATAGTGGGCTCAGAGGAAAGAGGGTGATGATAAGAGTCACAGGAACTTGTTTGGAGTTTGCACTGGGTCATTGTCATCTGGGGACTCCTAAATATGTGCAGAGAATAATTATATTCTAAAGATCTAGGAGGTAAGTTGCTCATAAATATAATTTTTGGTAACACTTGACGGTACAGAAATTAATAGGTAGCCTAGTTACATAGAAAGTACATGATAAGTGTGTAGTTACACAGTAATAACCTATAACATACTTGTGTGTCTTTGGGATTTATCAAAAACTACTACCTCTAAGCATCATTGGTACCCGTTACCAATTGTCTGTTTTTAACTACATGTTACATAGCAAGGCCTCATGTGATGCCCTGGGCTGTTATTGTTGCTAGCTAGTTTCCTCCTGGGGCTATTTGCATCTTAGCAGTCGCTCTTATCCAGAGAGACTTACAGGAGCAATTAGTGTTAAGTGCACAGACAGATTTGTGTACCTAATTAGCTTGGGATTTGAACCAGCAACCTTTCAGGCTACTGGCCCAATGCTCTTAAACTCTAGGCTACCTGTAGCCCATGACTGGGTCATTACTGCTGGTTTATGAAATTCAGTGCACAAGGTTGAGAGCACAGGAGGTTGGTGGCACCTTAATTGGGAAGGAGAGTCTCGTGGTAATGGCTGGAGGGGAATGAGTAGAATGGTATCAAATGCATCAATGTGTTTGATGTATTCTATATCATTCCACTCTTTCCACTCCAGCCATTACCACAAGCCCGTCCTCCTCAATGAAGATTTCCATGGTTTCCATGTGTTTGATGCCATTCCATTTGCTCCGTTCCAGCCATTATTATGAGCCGCCATCCCCTAAGAAGCCTCCACTGGTTCAGAGTTAGTTTACACTGTGTAGTTATTATATTACCACGAGGGGTACAATTATTTCATAAGTTCTGTCTAATGACTTGGTTTACAATGTCAATGACATTTTTTTGATACATGCTTCTGTAATTTTGTGTATAATGAATTATAACTGGAAATCGTTTTGAATTAATCAGATAAAGCACAAGTTATACAGTACATCTTGTTCATAAGTATGTTGTACAGTATATATTTTATCTTGGTCATATCTTGCGCTATATATTTTATATATTGGTCATACTGTGTCTTTTAATGTAAATCTTGTATCTTGTTCATACAGTATGTTGTAAACAATACATTATTGACCATTCATTTCTATTGGGCACAAACCAATCTGAAACACAACCAAAACAAACAGCAAACGCATCCAAGTTTGTAGGTTCACTGCATGCTAGGAATATGGGACCAAATATTTTTTTGTGACTACATTAATACACCTATAAGTGAATTTGTCCCAATACTTTTGGTCCCCTAAAATGGGGGGAGGGGGGGAGTGCTGTAATTTCTAAACGGTTCACCCGATATGGATGAAAATACCTTCCAATTAAAGATGACAGTCTGGAATTGTATCATTTCACATCAAAAGTGCTGGATTACAGGGCCAAAACAACAACAAAATGGTCACCTTCCCAATACTTTTGGAGTTCCCTATCTTTGCTTTTGGACAAGCTGGTTGTCTCCATAATGCTTACCTTCAGCAATAGCTGTAACAAGTGAAAAACAAACATTGATTGACATGTATTAGCTTAATATCTTCTCTAATGTGTGCTAAACATCAGTGGAGGCTGCTGAGGGGAGGACGGCTCATAATAATGGCTGGAACAGAGTACAAGATTTATTTTATACTATTCCACCAATTCCACTCCAACCATTGCCACGAGCCTATCCTCCCCAATTAAGGTGCCTCTAACCTCCTGTGCTAAACATGCAGTAAGTTGGTGCTAATATGGCTAATTAGCAACTAACAATTGAGTAATAGGCACCAAATTATCATGAACTTACTGTTGTTGATGGATGCTAATATCATGCTGCTTTAAACATCTGAATAGCTTTAGTTCATGCGGCGTTGCGTTCTGTACAGTGACCCATTTTCAACATTTCACAAACAGTTTTGTTTTCAAACTTAAAAGGGGCAATCTGGAACAAAGCCACCACTGCCACAATACATTTTATAGACAGAGCGGGATGGCTATGGATGCAAGGACGGAACATCCATGACATCGTAATGTTCGTTTTATTTATATTTTGAAGCTGTACAGTCTTTGTTTAAAATTACATTGTATACAAAAAATGAAGTATTCTTCCAGAATCAATGTCTATATATAATTAAATTAAAAGACTGCCCCTTTAACACAGAGATAACACAATAGCTTTGATGCAGAAGATTCAACATTTCAGAACATTTAGAGTTAAAGCCAATGTACAGCATCAGTAGAGGAAGTATACAATTGGTTGCAGTGACATCATTATGACACATGTTATGACTTCAAGGTCATACTATTTGAATAAAGAAGTTGTGTTAACGTTAACTAATTCCAGACCAAAAAGTGACATGCCAAATTTGGACCTGCTGGGTCAGTGAAGGTAGGATGTAGTGTATAGTCGTGGCCAAAAGTTTTGAGAATGACACAAAAGTAAATTTTACAAAAGTCTGCAGCTTCAGTTTGTATGATGGCAATTTGCATATAATCCAGAATGTTATGAAGAGTGATCAGATGAATTGCAATTAATTGCAAAGTCCCTCTTTGCCATGCAAATGAACTGAATCCCCCAAAAACATTTCCACTGCATTTCAGCCCTGTCACAAAAGGACCAGCTAACATCATGTCAGTGATTCTCTCGTTTACATAGCTTTGAGTGTGGACGAGGACAAGGCTGGAGATGACTCTGTCATGCTGATTGAGTTCAAATAACATACTGGAAGCTTCAAAAGGTGGATAGTGCTTGGAATCATTGTTCTTCCTCTGTCAACCACGGCTACCTGCAAGGAAACACGTTCCGTCATCATTGCTCTGCACAAAGAGGGCTTCACAGGCAAGGATATTGCTGCCAGTAAGATTGCACCTAAATCAACCATATATCAGATCATCAAGAACTTCAAGGAGAGCGGTTCAATTGTTGTGAAGAAGGCTTCAGGGTGCCCAAGAAAGTCCAGCAAGCACCAGGACCGTCTCCTAAAGTTGATTCAGCTGTGGGATCAGGGCACCACCAGTACAGAGCTTGCTCAGGAATGGCAGCAGGCAGGTGTGAGTGCATCTGCATGCACAGTGAGGCGAAGACTTTTGGAGGATGGCCTGGTGTCAAGAAGGGCAGCAAAGATGCCACTTCTCTCCAGGAAAAACATCAGGGACAGACTGATATTCTGCAAAAGGTACAGGGATTGGACTGCTGAGGACTGGGGTCAAGTCATTTTCTCTGATGAATCCCCTTTCCGATTGTTTGGAGCATCCGGAAAAAAGCTTGTCTCAAGGTGAGCTCTATCATCAGTCCTGTGTCATGCCAACAGTAAAGCATCCTGAGACCATTCATGTGTGGGGTTGCTTCTCAGCCAAGGGAGTGGGCTCCCTCACAATTTTGCCTAAGAACACATCCATGAATATAGTGGTACCAACACATCCTCCGAGAGCAACTTCTCCCAACCATCCAGGAACAGTTTGGTGACGAACAATGCCTTTTCCAGCATGATGGAGCACCTTGCCATAAGGCAAAAGTGATAACTAAGTGGCTCGGGGAACAAAACATCAACATTTTGGGTCCATGGCCAGGAAACTCCCCAGACCTTAATCCCATTGTGAATGTGTGGTCAATGCTCAAGAGGCAGGTAGACAAACAAAACCCCACAAATTCTGACAAACTCCAAGCATTTTTTACGCAAGAATGGGCTGCCATCAGTCAGGATGTGGCCCAGAAGTTATTTGACAGCATGACAGGATGGATTGCAGAGGTCTTGAAAAAGAAGGGTCAACACTGCAAATATTGACTCTTTGCATCAACTTCATGTAATTGTCAATAAAAGCCTTTGACACTTATGAAATGCTTGTAATTATACTTCAGTATTCCATAGTAACATCTGACACAAATATCTGAAGTCACTGAAGCAGCAAACTTTGTGGAAACTCATATTTGTGTCATTCTCAAAACTATTGGCCACAGCTGTATAGCTGGAGTTTACACAAAGTGGGTTGAGCATCCCTTAATGGGAAAATTCACTCAAATTACAAAATGGTATATTGGTTTCCTTAACCTGAAATCAATCTATGTACAAAGTTAGACATCAAGCCATATCTGTAATGAACTTCGTCTGTTGTTTGTAGAGAGTCAGACCGAAATGCAGCGTGTAGGTTACTCATGACTTTTAATGAAGAATAAAGCGGTACATGAAATAACTGAAAAAACAACAAACGAGAAACTAATACAGCCTATCTGGTGACTAACACTAAGACAGGTACAATCACCCACGAAATACAACGCGCACTCAGGCTGCCTAAATACGGTTCCCAATCCGAGACAACGAGAATCAGCTGACTCCAATTAGGAATCGCCTCAGGCAGCCAAGCCTAACTAGACACACCCCTAATAATACACACTCCCAATTAATACAAACCCCAATACGAAATACAACATATAAACCCATGTCACACCCTGGCCTACCCAAACATATAACAAAAACACAAGATATAATGACCAAGGCGTGACAATATCTAGTTTTGTTAACCTGGTCACTGTCTCCAAATGGAAGGAAACCATTATGTGTCATTTGGGTGAACGATCCATTTAATGTTTTGTGAGTGCCGACTGAACTTTTTCAGGTGAAGGTCAAGGCAATCGTTTTAACCACATACATTTCCTCCTATACAATTCTATTTAGCTGTATACTTACTGTAAAACACTACAATTTACAGGGTCAAGCCTCTTGAGATGTGAGCAAAAATACCTTTGTGCCAAATTGCATGTAATTGTTTCTACATAAAGATATCAGAAGGGGCTGAACCTCTCAAGACTACCATTTGAGGCCCCATCTTGAGCATGCATTTTATAAATAGTAAATTACCTTCTGCATTTTTTATAACATAGGTTTCTGGTAATGGCAGGGCTTTTTTTTACCCAATGATGTCTGTGTAGAGCGTAATGAAATATTCAAGTAAAGCAGAGGCAATTACATGACCTAGTGTATACCGTTTCTGAAGGCTTCGCAGAAGAAACTGACTGGTCATAGGGCAGTTCAGAAAAATGCCTGCTGGACTGGTCCATCTTTAGCCCGGTAGGCCTGTCTAAATTGTCCTAAAGGCCTCAAGGACAATAAAAAATGTCCCGGTGCGTTAAAAATGCCTGAGCCAGGCCCTCCCGAGTGGTGCAGTGGTCTAAATAAAACACTGCATCGCAGTGTTAGCTGTGCCACTGGAGATCTATATATATATACCTCTGGCCCTTCTTTGGACACTGTGTTAACTAACCTCCAGACGAGCTTCAATGCCATACAACTGAAATTACATCATTTGAGTCAATTGGAGTTGTACCTGTTGATGTATTTCAAGGCCTACCTTCAATCTCAGTGTCTCTTTCCTTGACATCATAGGAAAATCAAAAGAAATCAGCCAAGACCTCAGAAAATGAATTGTAAACTTCCACAAGTCTGGTTCATCCTTGGAAGCAATTTCCAAACACCTGAAGGTACCACATTCATCTGTACAAACAACAGTACGCAAGTATAAACACCATGGGACCACGCAGCCGTTATACCGCTCAGGAAGGAGACACGTTCTGTCTCCTAGAGATGAACGTACTTTGGTGCGAATAGTGCAAATCAATGCCAGAATAACAGCAAAGGACCTTGCGAAGATGCTGGAGGAAACAGGTACAAAAGTATCTATATCCACAGTAAAACAAGTCCTATATCGGCATAACCTGAAAGGTCGCTCAGCAAGAAAGAAGCCACTGCTCCAAAACCACCATTAAAAAAGCCAGACTACGGTTTGCAACTGCACATGGGGAAAAAGTTTGTACTTTTTGGACAAATGTCCTCTGGTCTGACGAAACAAAATAGAACTGTTTGGCCATAATGACCATCATTATGTTTGGAGGAAAAAGGGGGAGTCTTGTAATCCGAAGAGCACCATCCCAATCGTGAAGCACGGGGCCGGCAGCATCATGTTGTGGAGGTGCGTTGCCTCAGGAGGGACTGGTGCAATTCACAAAATAGACAGCAACATGAGGAAGGAAAATTATGTGGATATATTGAAGCAACATCTGAAGACATCAGTCTGGAAGTTAAAGCTTGGACGCAAATGGGTCTTCCAAATGGACAATGACCCCAAGCATACTTTAAAAGTTGTGGCAAAATGGCTTAAGGACAACAAAGTCAAGGTATTGGAATGGCCATTACAAAGCCCTGACCTCAATCCTATAGAACATTTGTGGGCAGAACTGAAAAAGCTTGTGCGAGCAACGAGGCCTTCAAACCTGACTCAGTTACACCAGCTCTGTCAGGAGGAATGGGCCACAATTCACCCAACTTATTGTGGGAAGCTTGTGGAAGGCTACCCGAAACGTTTGACCCAAGTTAAGCAATTTAAAGGCAATGCTACCAAATGCTAATTGAGTGTATGTAAACCTCTGACCCACTGGGAATGTGATGAAAGAAATAAAAGCTGAAATAAATCATTCTCTCCACTATTATTCTGACATTTCACATTCTTAAAATAAAGTGGTGATCCTAACTGACCTAAGAGAGGGAATTTTAAATAGGATTAAATGTCAGGAATTGTGAAAAACTGAGTGTAATGTATTTGGTGTATGTAGAATGTATGCACACATGACTGTAAGTCGCTTTGGATAAAAGCGTCTGCTAAATGGCATATATATAAGGTGTGTATGTATAAGGTGTATGTAATCTTCTGACTTCAACTGTACATTGGCCATATACCACACACCCTCATGCCTTACTCATCCAAAGTACATGCATAGTACTTTGTGAGGGGCACACAATATGCAGCCTTTGGTATACATTAGCTACATTAGCTACAATAATAAACAGATGTTGAACACTATTTAAGTTGCTGTAATTAAGAATGTTTTCAGTCAACTCACCTGGTAATGCAAGGGTTAAATGAACCGCAAAACAACTTACACTCACACTGAGGAACCCCAGTGTTCTCATTGAAAAAAACAGCGGTGCTTGGCTATTCACGTTGTAAATAAAGTCTGGAAATGTCTCAACATGTTCCTGAATAAACCTTACCAGCTGTTCAAAAATAGCTTGGTAGAAATAAGGGTGACAATACCTTGAAGGGACAATTCCATGGCCACATTTTTATTAAAGCACAGATGTTCTGGGGGAATTAGTTTTGGATGTTTAAGAACTATTCTTGAAGGAAGTAGTATCAGGAAAAGAGCAGAAGGCCCTTGGCCCTCCTACATTGCACAGTTGGTGGTATAATCTGCCATGACTTTGGAAAGCTTTAGTTACCAAACGGTCATTGACAATGCAGGTTAGGTTCACTTTTAGGTTTTGATTATGTAGTCGAATGTCAAAAAACTTTTATTTTAATCCCAATTCCACAAACACAAGGAGGAGGCAGACAGTCAGTCTCTACAGTCCTTTAAGATCTTTATTTTCTTAGTATTACAAAGTGGTTTACAGGATAGAAGTAACACAGAACAAAACACAAGGTCGTTCGGCTTTTCATCCCGAGCAGGGTCGATCCTTTCGGCTCTTCCCGGTCAGGGTCACTCTCATCTGTTCCCCTCTACCCAGACACGGCAATGGAGAAGAAGTGGAGGAGACAAGTCAAAAAGAAATGTCTGAAGCTTTGACACATGGATTGTGTAGGTGTGCCATTCAGTGGGTGAATGGGAAAGACAAAAGATTTAAGTGCGTTTGAACAGGGAATAGTAGTAGGTTCCCTTGGGCACCAGTTTGTGTCAAGAACGGCAACCCTGCCGGGTTTTTCAAGCTCAACAGTTTCCTGTGTGTATAAAGAATGGTCCACCACCCAAAGTACATCCAGCCAACTTGACACAACTGTGGGAAGTATTGGAGTCAACATTGGCCAGCATCCCTGTGGAACACGCGCGACACCTTGTAGAGTCCGTTCCTCGACTAATTGAGACCGTTCTGATGGCAAAGGGGGGATGCAACTCAATATTTAGGAAGATGTTCCTCACGTTTTGTACACCCAGTGAATTTTATTCATTATAAATTAGGCAAAGTGTATAACTGTATTCAGCAGGAGGTCCTGTTTCTATCACAATAATGATCATTGATAACGCTGTACTGTATTTGCCACCGACGGGAAATGAAGGTGAAGTTGGCTGAAAACTCCTTTGACTCTGGTTCATTCATCTGAGCTATAATGAAGACCCCATCTATGTCATCTCAAATACAACGATATTCAGAGAGGAAAGTGTTGGTCAAGAATACTGACGTGTCAACCGGAGAATGATTTCTTGGTAAAAGCGGACTGTTTATTTGCGTGACCCAGCAATTCACCTTTCCCCTCAGGTACTAATTAAAACGAGCTGTGCCATCAGCCATCCCTATTGAACCGGCCTCAGAGACTTTTAAGATTCCCACATGTAAAGAGAGCGTGTGAGCTATAGAAAGAACATTAGCTCTTTGGGAGAGGGCTTTTGGAAACTGATGTTAAAAACATTCTCTGCCTTACTCCGTTTGGATGACAAAATATCTGTTCACACGTTCTGTCATTGCAGGGGTTGAAATGATGCATTCTGATGTAGCAAGTCCCCAAAAACCAGACTTGCACGTTTCTCATACTACATGCTTTAATTTCCTTTCTTTCTTTGTTTCTTTTTTCCTTCTCTCCTCTTTTTTCGCTCCGTTTCTTTTTCTCTTTCCTCTGCCTCGACTCTGTTCTGGGATCCTCTTTGGAACTAATGACACCATTGAGACGGCTTGAGTGTAAAAAGTGGCACGGCAACATATTTAAATTATTCAGTAGTGTTTCCTCTGTCACTGAGACAGAAGACAATTATGGAAAACCAGGGAGACTGTACTGTATGGCTATGAACTCATGAGGGCTTGTGTTGTGTTTGTCTAACTCTGACTTAGATGCAAATCTCCATCATCAATTCCCATTTCCTGTTGACTGAATATTTCCCTATTAAGCAGGCCTCTATGAAGCTTGATCCAGCGACATTCACGCTTCTCAAGGTATAGGCGATGTGCTGGGAGAGTGTTATTTACCCTTCATGGTTGACGTGACTTCCAACACAGAAGGCTAGAAGAGCTGTCCTTCCCTATGTGCAATGCTTGTTTCGAAAGAAGGGGGTTGAAAGCTTTGCAAGCGAATGTGGTACATACTCAATTATACAAGCACTTGAGGGAGACAAGTGTTCATGCATATACAAGGGGGGCTGCTATATAAAGGAAACATGCTGTTTTATCCTGGTGACATTTGTCTGCTCCTTAATGTCAACTCACCTCAAAGATATGGGAAGTATGAAGTATGGGAAGACTTTTTGGAGCCATCTGCTTCGAGGGTCATACAGAGAGTGAATACATGTATATCTGCAATATCCAACTTTTTGTTTTGTTGCATGTGTGTTGACATTTTTCTTTGGGTATGAAACAATATACGTTATGGTAATATTTCAAAAGATGTATTCACTTCAATGAGACAATTCCATTGATGCCCCACCTATTCCTACATTTCAATAATTCCTCATATCAGATGTTTGTATATAGTATGGTAATAGTTGTATATACACTGTTGTACCTGGACCCAAAAGGTTTCTACCTGGAACCTAAAATTGTTATTCAGCTGTCCCCATAGGAGAACCCGTTAAAGAACCCTTTTTGGTTCCAGGTAGAAACCTTTTGGGTCCAGGTACAACCCTTTTGGGTGTCATGTAAAATCCTTTCCACAGAGGGTTCTACATGGAACCCAAAATAGTTCTACATAGTTCTACATCCCACCAAAAATGGGAATTTAGTCCAGTTGGAGTCTCAGGAGTTTCCAGGTTTGGTTTTGTCTATGTTTTGTCTGTTAGCCTTTACAGCAGCTTAACGCCTAATAGTAATGGAACTTTAATTATTTAAGGTCTTCCGGAAACAGCGTCTGGGGACCTAAATCTCTTTTGCACCATTAGAGTATCTTTCTGGCCACCTGGATGTACAGCTTTCATGACAGTAAATAAAACATCTACGGAGTAACGGTAAATAATGGAATAATACAGGTTGGAAATGGAAGGGAAGGAAATGGAGCGTCAGAAGGTGCACATTTGTATGTGGCTTCGACTCGGGCTAAAACTTGCATCCTCTATTTTTTTGCTACCAAAGTCCTACTGTTGTTTATGCAGGAAATGAAGCTTCAAAGTAGCCTTAGAATAGCATACTATATACCGTGTCTTCAGAAAGTATTTATACCCCTTGACTTATTACACATTTTGTAGTGTTAGAGCCTGAGATATATTTTGTCTCATATATTTTGTCTTATATATTATATATTTTGTCTCACCCTTCTACACAAAATACCCATAATGACAAAGTGAAAACATGTATTTATTATACATTTATGCAAATATCTCATTTACATAAGTATTCACACCCCTGAGTCAATACTTTGTAGAAGCACCTTTTCTGGGTATGTTTCGAAGAGCTTCCAACACATGGATTGCCCATTATTCTTTTCAAAATTCTTCAAGCTCTGTCAAATTGGTTGTTGATCAATTCTAGATAAACATTTTCAGATCTTGCCATACATTTTAAGGAACATTCACTGTCTTCTTGGTAAGCAACTCCAGTGTAGATTTGGCCTTGTGTTGTAGGTTATTGTCTCGCTGAAAGGTGAATTAATCACCCAGTGTCTGGTGGAAAGCAGACTGAACCAGGTTTCCCTCTAGGATTTTTCCTGTGCGCTTATCTCCATCCCATAAATGTTTTTATCCTGAAAAACTCCCCAGTCCTTAATGTTTACAAGAATACCCATAACATGATGCAGCAACCACTATGCTTGAAATATATGGAAAGTGGTATTCAGTAATGTGTTGTATAGGATTAGCCACAAACATAACACTTTGTATTCAGGACAAAAAGTGAATTGCTTTGCCACATGTTTTGCAGTATTACTTTAGTGCTTTGAAGCAAACAGGATGCATGTTTTGGAATATTTTTTATTCTGTACAGGCTTCCTTCTTTTCACTCTGTCAAATAGGTTAGTTTTGGGGAGTAACGAAAATGTTGTTGATCCATCCTCAGTTTTCTCCTATCACAGCCATTAAACTCTGTAACTGTTTAAAGTCACCATTTGACCTCATGGTGAAATCCCTGAGCGGATACCTCCGGCAACTGTTAGGAAGAATGCCTGTATCTATGTAGTGACTGTGTATATTCATACACCATCCAAAGTCTAATTAATAACTTCACCATGCTCATAGGGATATTACCCATCTACCAATAGGTGCGCTTCTTTGGCATCGGAAAACCTCCCTGGTCTTTGTGCATAAATCTGTGTTTGAAATTCACTGCTCAAATGAGGGACCTTACAGATAATTATATGTGTGGGGTACAGAGATGAGGTAGTCATTCAACAACCATGCAACTTATTACATGAATTGTCAAGCAAATGTTTACTCCTGAACATATTTAGGCTTGCCATAACAAAGGGGTTTAATACTTATTGATTCAAGACATTTCAGCTTTTCCTTTTTAATTAATTTTTGAACATTTTGAAAAATAGTTCCACTTTGACATGATGGGGTATATTATGTAGGCCAGCGACAAAGAATCTCAATTGAATCCATTTTAAATTCAGGCTGTAACACAACAAAATTTGAAAAAAAGTCAAGGGGTGTGAATACTTTCTGAAGGCACTGTAGCTTTTCTAGCTTAACGTTCACCTATAAGGTCCATGACATTGTCCATTTGGGTGATACAATTAACAAATACTGTATATGGTAAATGGTGTAGTGATAGCTCTGGTCCAGGGCTTTAGTGTGCGTTCCTTCACGTGCTCACCCACATTCTGGACCATAGCTAGTGTAGATGTAGTACTACCAAACAAAGAGAAACTGAGTTGAAACCGAAACCGAAGTGTGTTGATTACAGTAGGCACTTGTTATTATAATGGTAAATCAGCAGGTTAACTGTATTATTTGGTTTAGAAAAGCTTTGGTGATGTCTAATGTAACGAAATAGAATGCAGGTAAAGGTTACAGTATGTCAGTGATGGATTCATAATCTAATAAGGCCCTGCCTGTTGTGCAATTATTGAGTTTTTAATAAAGGTCACGGTGAGAGTGTAAAATGCCATCGTATATCAATCTGTGTTTATTATCTGTTTAATCAGTGTGCCAAAGCCACTCAAATCTTTCGTAAATCCTTTTATTATTATCTGAAATATAAATAAAAACTACATTGACTTGTTAGTCATAAATTACTTGTAAATACACAGTACAACTCGTTTTTGAATTGACATTTCATTCAATTAATTCCATTCCAAGGAGTAAGACCGATTAAGGTCCACAATGGGTGTATGCATATTTTGTTTTTCATCACAAGTGACCTTTTCCTTTGCACAAATCTGGTATTGAATTCAACTGTGATTTATGTTGCTTAGCTACTGTATGCAGACATAGAACATTGAAATACTCAGGTTTAGAACCAGTTATCGCAGAATATTGAATACAGTGAGGAGTAAAAATGCAAACCGGCACACCAAATGTTAAATAATGTCCCTGTCAAAACCTTGTTGAGTAAAGTAAATGCATGTATAGAGTATAGGTTTTCCAGCACACAACTTTGACCTACTACTGTCACTATGTTGGTATTGTACCTACACAAACTATGTGTAGGCAGGTTGCTAATGCTAACAGCCTAATGTATACTCTTCAGAGGTACTGTATAATGGACTTAACAGTGTCCTGCTATTAAAATGATGTATACCGGTATATATACAGTATATATCACTTGGCTGTATGTATTTTTATATATAGGCCTATTTTAAAAGTGTATTATTGTGACGTCACCAACATTATTGCAACAAGAAATACAAGTACAAACATAACTTTAAGCTACACTGAACAAAAATATAAACGCAACATGTAAAGTGTTGGTCACATGTTTCATCAGCTGAAATAAAAGATCCCTGGAATTTTCCATCCGCACAATGTGCCCAAATTTTTTACATCCCTGTTTGTGATCATTTTTCCTTTGCCAAGATAATCCATTCACATGACATGTGTGGCATGTCAAGAAACTGATTAAACAGCATGATCATTACATGGGTGCACATTGTGCTGAGGACCAGAAACGGCCACTCTAAAATGTGCAGTTTTGTCACACAACACAATGCCACAGATGTCTCAAGTTTTGAGGGAGCGTGCAATTGGCATGCTGACTGCAGGAGTGTCCACCAGAGCTATTACCAGAGAATTGAATGTTCATTCCTCAACCATTAGCCGCCTCCAACATCATTTTAGAGAATTTTGCAGTATATACAACTGGCCTCACAACAGCAGACCATGTGCATGGTGTCGTGTGGGCGAGCGGTTTGCTGATGTCAACGTTGTGAGCAAAGTGCCCATGGTGGGGTTATGGTATGTGCAGGCTTAAGCTACGGACAATGAACACTATTGCATTTTATCGATTGAAATTTGAATGCACAGAGATAACGTGACGAGAACCTGAGGCCTATTGTTGTGCCATTCATCAGCTGCCATCACCAGCTTGATAATGTATGGCCTCATGTCGCAAGGAAAATGTCCCAGTTCTTCCATGGCCTGCATACTCACCAGACAAGTCATCTATTGATCATGTTTGGGATGCTCTGGATCAACTTGTACGACAGCGTGTTCCAGTTCCCGCCAATATCCAGAAATGTTGCACTGCCATTGAAGAGGAGTGGGACAACAGTACACAGGCCACAATCAACCGCCTAATCAACTGTAGGCGAAGGAGATGTGTTGCACTGTATGAGACAAATTGTGGTTCACCAGATACTGACTGGTTTTCTGATCCATGCCATTAGCTTTTTTAAAAGATGTCTATGACCAACAGATGCTTATCTGTATTCCCAGTCATGTGAAATCTATAGATTAGGGCTTAATGAATTCCTTTCAATTGACTGATTTCCTAACGTGAACTGTAACGCAGTAAAATCTTTGAAATTGTTGCGTTTATATATGTTTTCAGTATATGATAATGCATCACTGGGTTGTCCCGAACCAGGTGCTTTGCTATGAGACCAAGGCCTTGGGAAGTGGGTGATTAGTGGCATTCCCTCCGGCATGATGCACTTGTTCTCTGTATTAAAACCAAAACCCTGCTTTTATTCCCTTTAGGGTCTATTAAGTGGGGGGTTGCCATAACAACGCGTTGGCAGGATATTGCCTAGATACGGCATAATGGGTCTCCTGACACAACTTGGTCTGCTCCTGTGGAAGAACTTCACTCTCCGGAAGAGACAAAAGGTAACTAACTACACACCCTCAAAATAAATCAACCTACATCTGCTAAAATCATGGACACAGGGCCGTAACTAGGGTTAGAGTTTTAGTGAGGTCTGGAAAAAGATTATACTGCATTTCTATCAAATTAAAAAACTTTAAAATGCTATTTGAAGAACAGCAAAGACAAGGAAAAATGACTTGAGCCATTATCACCTTGGCTGCTATAGGTTCATTCATCTCATGCGATCTACAAAGAGCCAGTCTTTGTTTGTTTGGTGGATGTCTGTAGACATGGGAGCAGCAAAACTTTTTTACTCCTGTTTTAAAATGGCATTTTGTCCGGTATCTCGCAAGCACACTCTCATCAGCTTCTCTAGACTAGTTGCCTGTGAGGCCGGCTGCAAGCGTGATTTGTTTCACGTCACCCTCAGTCTGTGCCATGAGAAGGCGGAGTTAGCGGTTTGAGAGAGTGGCGAATTTGACGCTAAAATGTTCTGGGAGGAAAATCCAGGGGATGCAGGCAAACATAACGAACAAACCACTGTTCATGATTTCACTAGTTGCAAAGATGCAGGTGCAATTAGAACTCGGTCAGATCAAGAATATCAGCGTTCTGAGTTTTGATCAACTCTGGAAGCAATATTTCTATCATATATATATATACAGTGGGGAAAACAAGTATTTCATACACTGCCGATTTTGCAGGTTTTCCTACTTACAAAGCATGTAGAGGTCTGTAATTTGTATCATAGGTACACTTCAACTGTGAGAGACGGAATCTAAAACAAAAATCCAGAAAATCACATCGTATGATTTCTAAGTAATTAATTTGCATTTTATTGTATGACATAAGTATTTGATACATCAGAAAAGCAGAACTTAATATTTGGTACAGAAACCTTTGTTTGCAATTACAGAGATCATACGTTTCCTGTAGTTCTTGACCAGGTTTGCACACACTGCAGCAGGGATTTTGGCCCACTCCTCCATACAGACCTTCTCCAGATCCTTCAGGTTCTGGGGCTGTCGCTGGGCAATAAGGACTTTCAGCTCCCTCCAAAGATTTTCTACTGGGTTCAGGTCTGGAGACTGGCTAGGCCACTCCAGGAGCTTGAGATGCTTCTTACGGAGCCACTCCTTAGTTGCCCTGGCTGTGTGTTTCGGGTCGTTGTCATGCTGGAAGACCCAACCACGACCCATCTTCAATGCTCTTACTGAGGGAAGGAAGTTGTTGGCCAAAATCTTGCGATACATGGCCCCATCCATCCTCCCCTCAATACGATGCAGTCGTCCTGTCCCCTTTGCAGAAAAGCATCCCCAAAGAATGATGTTTCCACCTCCATGCTTCACGGTTTGGATCCTTCTTCTTCCTCCAAACACGGCGAGTGGAGTTTAGATCAAAAAGCTCTATTTTTGTCTGATCAGACCACATGACCTTCTCCCAATCCTGTTCTGGATCATCCAGATGGTCATTGGCAAACATCAGACGGGCCTGGACATGCGCTGGCTTGAGCAGGGGGACCTTGCGTGCGCTGCAGGATTTTAATCCATGACGGCGTAGTGTGTTACTAATGGTTTACTTTGAGACTGTGGTCCCAGCTCTCTTCAGGTCATTGACCAGGTCCTGCCGTGTAGTTCTGGGCTGATCCCTCACCTTCCTCATGATCATTGATGCCCCACGAGGTGAGATCTTGCTTGGAGCCCCAGACCGAGGGTGATTGACTGTCATCTTGAATTTCTTCCATGTTCTAATAATTGGGCCAACAGTTGCTGCCTTCTCACCAAGCTGCTTGCCTATTGTCCTGTAGCCCACCACAGCCTTGTTCAGGTCTACAATTGTATCCCTGATGTCCTTACACCCTCACTGGTCTTGGCCATTGTGGTGAGGTTGGAGTCTGTTTGATTGAGTGTGTGGACAGGTGTCTTTTATACAGGTAAGGAGTTCAAACAGGTGCAGTTTATACAGGTAATGAGTGGAGAACAGGAGGGATTCTTAAAGAAAAACTAACAGGTCTGTGAGAGCCGGAATTCTTACTGGTTGGTAGGTGATCAAATACTTATGTCATGCAATAAAATGCTAATTAATTACTTAAAAATCATGCAATGTGATTTTCTGGATTTTTGTTTTAGATTCCGTCTCTCACAGTTGAAGTATACATATGATACAAATTACAGACCTCTACATGCTTTGTAAGTAGGAAAACCTGCAAAATCGGTAGTGTATCAAATACTTGTTCTCCCAACTATATATACAGTACCAGTCAAAAGTTTGGACAGACCTACTGATGCAAGGGTTTTTCTTAATTTTTTACTATTTTCTATTAAATAACACATATGGAATCATGTAGTAAACAAAAAAGTGTTAAACAAATCAAAATATATTTTATATTTGAGATTCTTCAAAGTAGCCAACATTTGCCTTGGTGACAGCTTTGCACACTCAGCTTTGGACATTCTCTCAACCAGCTTCACATGGAATTATTTTAGAACTGTCTTGAAGGAATTCCCACATATGGAAATATTAAGAAAAACCCTTGAATGAGTAGGTGTGTCCAAACCTTTGACTGGTACTGTATATATATTTTAAAAAACGAATTAGAAAGCACTACCGCGGTGTACTCATATGTAGTTGGCCATAAGTTAGTAAGAACCTCTAAGGTATTGTGTTAGGGCAAAAATAGAGGGATTTGTCTTAAAAACTAGTACATTTCCATGTGAGCTGCTGCCCGAATTCTCTCGCTGGATAAAGGTTTTTACCCTGACACACACAAACAGGAAGTGTCACATTCAATTTGCAGAGATTCATCCCTTCTAAATGTTATGTCACTTGCCCCCTGTGTTTAATCTTTAACAAAGTCAGCCTGATGGGAATGGATGGGGCTTTGGGAATGAGTGGTCAAAAGTTTGTTTAAAAAAGCTAGACTATACCTTTACCCACCAAAACATCCACCTACAGTATTACGTTAAATTCGATAACATAGGGGTATGTGAATATGACACACATACAATTGTCTCTGTCTTTGCAACTGCTTTTATAGTGGAGCATAAAGACTGGTTTTTGATAAATAAAGAAATCC
Source organism: Oncorhynchus keta (assembly GCF_023373465.1). NCBI lineage: Eukaryota > Metazoa > Chordata > Actinopteri > Salmoniformes > Salmonidae > Oncorhynchus > Oncorhynchus keta. The sequence goes on from NC_068433.1 coordinate 19,912,769, forward strand.
CCCTTGAACCTCCTTCAATGCGATTGAAAAATGGGCTCTTCATACTCTTCCTTGATTTTATGGTCAGAGAGTCCAAGGACATTTACAACGCCCACTCGTTATTCTGGTCTCTGTCAATTCCTGCTGACTCCTCATCTTAGCCAAGGTTGGAGTGTGACATCCCAAATTTGTGACCAGCTGAATTTCAATACACAGCTTTGACTGTAATGTCAAATTTGAGTAATTTAGCAGACACTCTTATCCAGAGAATCTTAAGGGAGCAAATAAGGTTAAGTGCCTTGCTCAAGTATCAGCAGATTTCTCACCTCACCAATGCTCTTAACCGCTAGGCTACCTGACACCCTTGTTGACAACTATGTAACATTGAAGATCCATCCTCATCTTCTCATCTAATACAAAACTACATACAGATGTAGGATTATAATTGGATCACCCTGTTGCAGGAGAACTTTCAGGAAATGTCGAACTTGTAGTGTATTTGAGGTTTAAAAAAGCTTCGGGATTTTGTCATTTCCACTTTTACATTTCAGACTTGATTTCCACGCAATAATTCACATTTCCTGTTGCTTCAGGATTATTTTCCTACTGTAGAAAACTGTGTCTCAAATTAATTTCATCACCCGGTTGCAGGAGAAATTTCCTGTGATGCAGTAAATGTAAAACTTGTTGTGTATTTGAGGTTTAAAAAGGCTTCTGAAGTGTGTAATGAATGTCAGGACTCTGTGTCAGGCTCAGGTTAAAGGTTCAACTCCCATTATCCCTGGCAAATTCCCCCAACCCTAGTCGTTAGCTCCTCACCTCACTCTCATTACACACACAACCCTCTCTCTCACACAAGCCTAATGTAGCAGCTAATGATGTATAGGCCATATAATAGTCTGTGATATCACCAACCAGCCATAAGGGAACAGACTATACTGACTAAAGAGAGAGACCCATTATGGCCATTGCTATCCGGGATCCCTTCGTAACTGAACATCTAAAATGTGAACAATATTAACAGTTCTAAAAGTTAGCCTAACTCTCAAAATATCTAGGAACATACAGAGAAGAAACTATCAGATGCGTCACAATACCCCCGGAACTAGCCGCGTTGGGAGCCAAATTTAAAATGGTATACATTAAATACATGGAGCGGGGTGGAAAAAAGTCCCGGAAGTGACCCAGTGGTCTCCTTTGTTTGTGCGGTTGGGATGGGGGGAGAGTGTCCACTTCACAGGAGGTTGGTGGCACCTTAATTGGTGAGGCATGAAAGACATGAGCCACTGGAGAGCAGACTGGCCAGTCCTTACAGTGAAGGGCAGGTCACACAGGTAGTAGTTGAAGTGTTTGATGGACTCCACTACAGCGAGGAGCTCTCACCGGGTGACACGGTAGCGGTGCTTTTGCTTTTTGAATGTCTTGCTGAAGTACGCCACTACTGTCTCCCTTTCTGGCCCTGGGCCAGCACCCCACCCATGCCCACATTGCTCGCATCTGTGTCCAGGATACAGGTCACAGTGGGGTCAGGGGGCACGAGCACAGGGGCCTCGATCAGTGCATGCTTGAGGGTTTTCAAGGCCTCCTGGCACTCTGCTGTCGTGAGAAGGACTGGTCCTTCTGTAGCAGGCGGCTTAGGGGAGCGACAACGCTGAAGAAGCCCCATACAATCCTCCAGTAGTATAATGCCATGGCCCAGGATGCTCTTCAGCTGCTGCTGGTTGGTGGGGATGGGCCAGTCTTCGACAGCCCACAATTTGTCCTCCATAATGCTGATTCCCTCCTCCCCCAGATACTCCAATCTCCGCTGTGGAGCTATGCAGCTCCTTCAGGGTTATCTTTGGTCTCTTTGATGCCTCTCTGATTAATGCCCTCCTTGCCTGGTCCTTGAGTTTTGGAGGGCAGCCGTCTCATGACAAGTTGGTGGTCCATGGGATGTTCAAAGTTTCTGATATTTTTTTATAACCCAAACCTGATCTGTACTTCATGGTGCCGCTTGCTTGGTGGTGCCCCTTGCTTAATGGTGTTGCAGACTCTGTGGCCTTTCAGAACAGGTGTATACAGTATATACTGAGATCATGTGACACTTAGATTTCACACAGGTGGACTTTATTTAACTAATTATGTGACTTCTGAAGGTAATTGGTTGCACCAGATCTTATTTAGGGGCTTCATAGCAAAGGGGGTGAATATATATGCATGCACCACTTTTCCGTTTTTTATTTTTTATAATTTTTTGAAAAAACTTATTTTTTTCATTTCACTTCACCAATTTGGACTATTTTGTGTATGTCCATGACATAAAATCCAAATAAAAATAATTTTAGATTACATGTTGTAATGCAACAAAATAGGAAAAATGCCAAGGGGGATGAATACTTTTGCAAAGCACTGTAAGTAATAAGGCCCCGGGACACTATAGTGATGTCTCCTTGTCCTTTGATGCACTCCCTCTGGATGGAGATATGATTGTACTTCTCACACTATGGCTCTGGTAAGCCGTAACCCGGCCAATCCTTATCTATAATGCACAAAAAATAAATGGATGCGCTGATACACCATGGGCTCTGCTGCCTCAGCCATACTGTCAATCTGTCATCTATATTGTCCACTCCTGTTTACAGAGTTTATCTCGTGACCTCAACAAAATAACTTTTGTTATGTGGTGATCACAAGAAAATGATCTTGTCATCTCATTAAAACCAGGGAATAATTGTTTATTTCATATATCCTTTCTAGACTTCTGTACTAATCAACTGTATGGCAAGAACATAATCATTTAGATGTGATTACATTGGTAAAATCACTGCTCTATTAAAATATATGAATCTTACGGTATTTCTCCAATGCCAAACCTGTGTGTCTTGTTTGCAGTGAAACTGACGCTGTTTGCAAAGAATTCAATCGGAGATTCAATCGTTTCTATTTACACTTTTATCCAACTGTTGGTGCTTGCTTCTGTTTACAGTTCCTTAGGAAAGTATTCAGACCCCTTGACTTTTTCCACATTTTGTTAGGTTTCAGCCTTATTCTAAAATTCATTAAAAAAAAAAAACGAAATCAATCAATCTACACATAATACCCAATAATGACAAAGACAAAACAGTATTCAGACCTTTTTCTCAGTACTTTGTTGAAGCACCTTTGGCAACAACTACAACCTCCAGTCTTCTTGGGGATGACGCTACAAGCTTGGTACACCTGTATTTGGGGAGTTTCTCCCATTATTCCCTGCAGATCCTCTCAAGCTCTGTCAGGTTGGATGGGAAGCATTGCTCTCTAATGATGTTAGATCGGTCTTAAGTCTGGATTCTGACTGGGCCACTCAAGGACATTCAGAGACTTGTCCCAAAGCCACTCCTGCATTGTCTTGGCTGTGTGCTTAATGTCATTGTCCTGTTGGAAGGTGAACCTTCACCCCAGTCTGAGGTCCTGAGGGCTCTGGAGCAGGTTTTCATCAAGGATCTCTCTGTACTTTGCTCCGTTGATCTTTGCCTTGATCCTGACAAGTCTCCCAGTTCCTGCCGCTGAAAAACATCCCCACAGCATGATGCTGCCACCACCATGCTTCACCGTAGGGATGGTGCCAGGTTTCCTCCAGACATAAAGCTTGGCTTTCATAAAGCTTGGCTTTCAGTTCAATCTTGGTTTCATCAGACCAGAGAATCTTGTTTGTCATGGTCTGAGAGTCCTTTAGGGGCCTTTTGGCAAACTCCAAGTGGGCTGTCAAGTGCCTTTTACTGAGGAGTAGCTTCCGTCTGGTCACTCTACAAAAAGTTCTGATTGGTGAAGTGCAGCAGAGATGGTTGTCCTTCTGGAAGATTCTCCCATCTCCACCGAGAAACTCTAGAGCTCTGTCAGAGTGATCATCGGGTTCTTGGTCGCCTCCCTGTCCAAGGCCCTTCTCCCCCGATTGTTCAGTTTGGATGGGTGGCCAACTCTAGGAAGAGTCTTGGTGGTTCCAAACTTCTTCCATTTAAGAGTGATGGAGGTCACTGTGTTCTTGGGGACTTTCAATGCTGCAGACATGTTTTGGTACTCTTCCCCAGACCTGTGCCTCAACACAATCCTATCTGGGAGCTCTACGGACAATTCCTTTGACCTCATGGCTTGGTTTTTGCTCTGCCATGCACTGTTAACTGTGGGACCTTATATAGACAGGTTTGTGCCTTTCCAAATCATGACCAATCAATTGAATTTAACACAGGTGGCCTCCAATGAAGTTGTAATAACATTCCAAGGATCATCAATGAAACAGGATGTACCTGAGCTCAATTTCCAATCTCATAGCAAAGGATCTGAATACTTATGTAATTAAGGTTGATCTGTTTTTAATTTGTAATAAATTTGCACCAAAAAATAAATGATCTGTTTTCACTTTGTCATTATTGGGTATTGTGTGTAGATAGCTGAGGAGTCTTTATTTATTTAATCAATTTAAGAATGAGGCTGTAACTTAACAAAATGTGGAAAAAGTCAAGGGGTCTGAGTACTTTACGAAGGCACTGTATGCATCCTTTAGTAACCACTGTAGTTTGAGATTCTTGTTTCCGAACGTTATGCCTTTACAATTTTCTGAGTCCCCGTGTGTGTAACTCAAATGTGTATTTGACTCTGGAATGGGAAGGTGTGAAACATATCAACGAGAGAAAGAATCCAATCAATGTTATCTTATAGCCTAAGGTCTCTTCATTATATGTGCTATCACTCCTCATGCCATGAAGGAGAAAACAATATCAGCATTTAACTTTGATTGAATGAAACTATATCAATGAATTTGAATCATATAGAAAAGTGAAAAAAAACTGTGATTCCGATTCTGATGTTTGTCCGGCAAGAGGAAATCTTAGCACATCTCACATATAACATAGGCCTGAACAAAACATAGAAAACACAGCAGGAAAGAAACAACAACATATGGGGATGAAACTCCCCCCAAAGCATGTGCGCAACATTTAATTGGCTGATTTCTCTGAGCTGATGGGAGATCAGAGCAGTGGTAGAGTGGGTTGTCTGGGCTGGAGATCATATAGGCTTTGCGCTGTATAGGGTATTCGTTCAGTAGGTGAGGACGATCCAATCCATTTAGATGCAGTGAAGAAAATGCAACAGTAGGCCACTCCAGTGACATTTTTTTATTTAAATCGGCAAGTTAGTTAAGAACACATTTTTATTTACAACGACAGCCTAGGAACAATGGGTTAACTGCCTTGTTCGGGGGAAGAACGGCAGATTTTTACCTTGTCAGCTATGGAATTTGATCAAGCAACCTTTCAGATGCTGTCCCAACACTTCAACCACTAGTCTACCTGCCACCTATACAAATCTTCAAAAACATACAGTGCGAAACTTGAAAGTAGTTGTGGTTCTCACAATCAAGCGAAATGATACAATGTAGGCCTGTGCACCAGTGATCTGTGGAATGGAAACAACGCGATATACAGGGAAACAACTTCACGCACAGATGTGAGATTTTTTTCCACGAGAGAAGCAATTGTCCTCTTAAATTGTAATTCAAAGTTGCACGTGAAAATATTTAGCATCCTATGACAGTCTGCTCTGCCATTCCTCCACTTTACACCGGGGCTTCCAAAAATATAGGGCTGCTATAAGACCTAAATGGGAAAATAATGGACCCATGAAATAACTATAAAATAGCTCACCACTACCATGACTATATATTTAAGGTATTAGTTGAATGGGGACAACAGCCTTTCTGAAAATACATTTAAATCATGTTTTAATTCATTTTTTCCCCACCCTACTCAATGTACTCATTGTATTCCATTTCAAATTTGGCTCTCAATGTGACTTTACTTCCGGGCTATTATGACGCATCTGGCAGTTCTTTCTCTGTATGTTACTAGCTAAATATATGGACCTGGTACTAAACAAGAGAGATGTTGCCATAAACAGAGCTCGTTGTCATAGAAACTAAACTGTCTCCAGGGCAGTTTCATTGTTTGGTGTAGATACAGTATGGCCCTTATTCTTTTCAGTCAATGTCAATCACATGGTTGTTTTGACTTTACCATGGGGACAGTGTTGAGAAAATCCATCCACCAGTACACCAGGCTCCCTGTGGATAAAGCACAGTAGGGTGGGCCTCATTCCAGCAGAGAACAAAAGACTACATAGAAAGTTTTTAAATCAGCTTTTTAATAAAGTTTTGACTTTATAATCGATACTGACAACATGTCATTTGAGGCTTGACAAATCTTGTTTTGTAGCTGAAGCATTCTCTTATTAATCGTGTTAAGAAGATGACAAAGATGTTATTTCATGGCAATCATGAAGGGCTCTGTGTGCGGCTTGTTCCGTGGAATGTCGTCGAAGACAACATAGATATTGTGCACAGATTATATGTCAGGGAAAGAAACAAAGGGGATATTGGCTAGCAGAAACTGGATGGGAGGAGAAAGGGTATTTTAGGGGTTAATGTCCAATTAAATTAATCTCTCACCAAGCATTTGGGGATTTTATAACAGGCATTAAACTGATTGTATTGTACATTATTTCACATAATTTCATAGTGAGAGGTTACCTATTCACAAATAAGCTAGTTTAAAGCGGCAGGTAGTCTATAGTGGTTATAGTGTTGGGACAGTAATCGAAAGGTCGCTGGTTCGAATCTCCAAGCAACCTCTTATGCACGGATCCTGTTATAGGGATCAAAATCGACAACATCCGGTGAAACTGGAGCGCACCAAATTCATATGACAAAATCGTGATATTAAACATTCATGAACATACAAGTGTCCTACATAATTTAAACACTTAACTTCTTGTTTATCCATCTGCTTTGTCAGATTTCAAAAAGGCGTCAAGGCGAAAGCATACCACACACAAAAGCATTAAAAACATTTTCCAAACCAGCACAGGCATCACAAAAGTCAGAAATAGCAATAAAATAAATCCCTTACCTTAGAAGATCTTCCTCTGTTTGCAATCCCAAGAGTCCCGGCTACACATCAAATGGTCGTTTTGTTCTTTATATCCCAAAATTATCACTTTAGTTGCAGCGATGATTCAGTAATCAACCGGTTCCACTCGTTGAACATGCATACAAAGGAATCTCAAAAGTTACCAGTAAACTTCATCCAAACAAGTCAAACAACGATTCTAATCAATCCTCAGGTACGCTAATATGTAAATAAACGATAAAACTTAAGAAGGAGAATAGATAGATAGATATAGATAAATAGATAAATAACGAAGTGCGCGCCCTCATCCACGCGCTCCACAAGACTACAGTCCAAATGAGAGCCACTTTGAAAAACTACAAATTCTAGCTCATATTTCAAAAAACAAGCCTGAAGCCCTTTCTAAAGTCTGTTGACATCTAGTGGAAGCCATAGGAACTGCAATATGGGAGCCAGTCACCTCAAAACAAACATTTCTGGATGGATTTTCCTCAGGTTTTCGCCTGCCATATCAGTTCTGTTATACTCACAGACATTATTTTAACACGTCAGAGTAGTTTCTATCCCATACAACCAATTATATGCATATCCTAGCTTCTGGGCCTGAGAAACAGGCAGTTTACTTTGGGCACGTCAGTCATCCGAATTCCCGAACACCCAAACAATATGCCCTGACTCTCTTGAAGCACTCATTAGACTATATACAGTTGAAGTCAGAAGTTTACATACACATTAGCCAAATATATTTGAACTCAGTTTTTTACAATTCCTGACATTTAATCCTAGTAACAATTCCCTATCTTAGGTCAGTTAGGATCACCAATTTATTGCAAGAATGTGAAATGTCAGAATAACCGGAGAGAATTATTTATTTCAGCTTTTATTTCTTTCACCACATTACCAAAGGGTCAGAAGTTTACATACTGAATTAGTATTTGGTCACATGCCCATTCCTCCTGACAGAGCTGGTGTGACTGAGTCGGGTTTGTAGGCCTCCTTGCCCAGCTACGCTTCTTCAGTTCTGCCCACAAATGTTCTATAGGATTGAGGTCAGTAGTTTGTGATGGCCACTCCAATACCTTGACTTTCTTGTCCTTAAGCCATTTTGCCACAACTTCGAAAGTATGCTTGGGGTCATTGTCCATTTGGAAGACTCATTTGCGACCAAGCTTAACTTCCAGACTGATGTCTTGAGATATTGCCTCAATATATCCACATAATTTTCCTTCCTCATGATGATGTCTATTTTGTGCACCAGTACCTCCTGCAGCAAAGCACCCCCACAACATGATGCTGAAAGCCCTGTGCTTCACGTTTGGGATGGTGCTCTTCGGCATGCAAGCCTCCCCCTTTTTCCTCCAAACATAACAATGGTCATTATTGCCAAACAGTTCTATTTTTATTTCATCAGACCAAAGGACATTTCTCCAAAAAGCACAATCTTTGTCCCCATGTGCAGTTGCAAACCATAGTCTGGCTTTTTTATGGCGGTATTGGAGCAGTGGCTTCTTCCTTGCTGAGCGGCCTTTCAGGTTATGTCGATATAGGACTCATTTTACTGTGGATATTGATACTTTTGTACCTGTTTCCTCCAGCATCTTTGCTGTTAGTCCTTTGCTGTTGTATGCTGTTGTTCTGGGATTGATTTGCACTTTTCGCACCAAAGTATTTTCATCCCTAGGAGACAGAACACATCTCCTTCTTGAGCGGTATGACAGCTGCGTGGTCCCACGGTGTTTATACTTGCGTAATATTGTTTGTACAGATGAACATGGTACCTTCAGGCGTTTGGAAAGTGCTCCCAAGGATGAACCAGACTTGTGGAGGTCTACACATTTTTTTCTGATGTCTTGGCTGATTTCTTTTGATTTTCCCATGATGTCAAGCAAAGAGGCACTGAGTTTGAAGGTCGGCCTTGAAATACATCCACATGTACACCTCCAATTGACTCAAATGATCAGAAGCTTCTAAAGCCATGACATCATTTTCTGGAATTTTCCAATCTGTTTAAAAGCACAGTCAACTTATTGTATATAAACTTCTGACCCACTGGAATTGTGATACAGTGAATTATATGTGAAATAATCTGTCCGTAAACAATTGTTGGAAAAATTACTTGTGTCATGCATACAGTAGATGTTCTAACTGACTTGCCAAAGCTATAGTATGTTAACAAGAACTTTGTGGAGTTGTTGAAAAATGAGTTTTAATAACTCTAACCTAAGTGTATGTAAACTTAGAAATGTCCTTGTTTTTGAAAGAAAGCTGTTCTTTTGTCCTTTAAAATTGATCAAAAATACAGTGTAGACATTGTTAATATTGTAAATGACTATTGTAGCTGATTTTTTAAAATGGAATATCTACATAGGCATACAGAGACCCATTAATAGCAACCATCATACCTATGTTCCAATGGCACGTTGTGTTAGCCAATCCATGTTTATAATTTTAAAAGTCTAATTGATCATTTGGAAACCCTTTTGCAATTACGTTAGCACAACTGAAAACTGTTGCCCTGATTAAAGAAGCAATAAAACTGGCCTTCTTTAGTCTAGTTGAGTATCTGGAGCATCAGCATTTGTGGGTCGATTACAGGCTCAAAATTACCAGAAACAATGAGCTTTCTTCTGAAACTCGTCAGTCTATTCTTCATTAAATAGTACCCACAAAACACCAGTCTCAATGTCAAGAGTGAAGAGGTGACTCTGGGATGCAGGCCTTCCAGGTAGAGTTGCAAAGAAAAGCCATGTCTCAGACTGGCCAATAAAAAGAAAATATTATAATTTGCAAAAGAACACTGATCAGAGGAACTCTGCCTAGAAGGCCAGCATCCCGGATTCACCTCTTCACTGTTGACGTTGAGACTGGTGTTTTGCAGGTACAATTTCATGAAGCTGCCAGTTGAGGACTTGTGAGGTGTCTGTTTCTCAAACTAGACACTCTAATGTACTTGTCCTCTTGCTCTGTATTGCACCGTGGCCTCCCACTCCTCTTTCTATTCTGGTTAGAGCCAGTTTGCGCTGTTCTGTGAAGGGAGTTGTACACAGCATTGTACAAGATCTTCAGTTTCTTGGCAATTTCCCGCATGGAATAGCCTTCATTTCTCAGAACAAGAATAGACTGACGAGTCTGGGCATTCTCCAGGCATGGTTGGATCAGAGTGGTGTAGATTTCGACAAGATCATCAGCGGGAAGGCCGTTTCTTGCCATCACAGTCAGGAAATGGAGATAACGTGAAGCCTCTTTCACTGTCTGGTCAGTATGTTGTTCCCCAATGAGTTGGTTGTCCTATTGGAAGCCTTGTTATTTTGTGTTTTTCCAACTGGAACAGCCTGTCCACCTATTATTAGTGGAGCTGTTTGTGGAGGATTTTGGGAGAAGCAGATTCTTAGTTTGACAGACTTCTTTCCATTAAGAAGCATGTGGTTCTCTACTGTCCAATCCTCCAGTTTTCCCTCCTCTTCCGTTGAGGTGTCATTTTCAATGTTGACTAGCCTTAAATCACAGGACAGCCCAATGTCATTGGCGTAGCAGGTGTCCAGTGTATCCTCAAATATGACTCTCTGAGTGGACATGTGAAGCAGTAAGAGGTAAGACGAGACGACCCCACCCTGTGGGACCCCAGATGTTACCTCTGTCCATGAGCTGTAAATTCCATTTGCCATCACCCTCTGTGTTCTCCCTGTTATATAGCTGTGAAGCCAGGTGAGTTGCCTTGGACACAGACCCAGACTGGCCAGATGCAGGAGGAGTTTAGCATGGTTACCACGATCAAAAGCCTTTGACATGTCCGCCAGCAGAACCCAGACCATTATCGGCTGCTTTGAGTCTGTCTCCATAAGCCATGTGTGTCCGGCTCTGATCAGCGCATTTGTTGTGCTGTGTTCAGGCAAGTATGCATACTGGTTTTTGCATTCTTCAAGGGCAAATGGTAACAGCTTCTTGGCAATGAGAATTTCCTGGACTTCACCCAGACAAAATGTCAGAGAGATTGGTCTCCAATCACTTTTCTATCCAGGGCTGGGGACCTTAGGAATGGGGCAGATGTTGACAGTCTTCCACACTGTAGAAACTGAGCCCTATTGTAAGTGAGTGAGTGACCACTCATGATAGATCCTCAGAAAATTCCTTCAGTAACCAGGGGGATACCATCTGGACCCCTTGCTTTCTTTAGACGGAGTCTTGAAAGACCTTGTTTCATTTGTCCAATGTTGCGTAGTTCTCCTTCCCCAACAGGCCTCGGAAGAGGAAAAACAGTGAAGGTTGTATTTCCTAGTTCCTCGTCATTTTTCCACACAGTCAATCTGTATCGTCTCTCCAGATGATTTTGAACTACAAAGCACTTTGTTGATGAAGCCCCGCACTTTTTGGGGGTTCTTATTTTTGAGGGCTTGAATTTCATTTGTGTAGTAGTTTTTCTTTTCTTTGCCCCTCGGATGAGCTTTTGAACAGCATTTCTAGTTTTTAAAAAAGATTTCTCCGTTTTCCCTTTCCTGTGAAATATTTGTTGCATTTTCTTGGTGGCCGTTTTTAGTTGTTCCGTCATCCATGGCTGTTGTTTTTTTCTTTTGAAAGGGCATACAATATTGTCATACCCCACACACATTCATATACACTACATATGCACATATGCACACACTTTTGCACTCATCATTTGCTGCTGCTACTCTGTTCTTTATTTTACTCTTATTATTATCTAACCTGATGCCTAGTCACTTTACTCTGCCTTCATGTACACATCTATCTCAAATATCTTGTACCTCTGCACTGGTACTCCCTGTATATAGCTCCACATTGATCTGGTACTGGTATTGTGTATTTTATTTTATTCCTCTTGTGTTACTATTTTATTTTTTAAACTCTGCATTGTTAGGAAGGCAAGCATTTCACGATAAAGTCTACACCAGTTGTATATGGCACATGTGACAATTAAATTGTATTTGATCCTTCTGTCTTTCCTCTGATACTGTGGAATATATTATGATAATTCACATTCTCAGTGGTACCACAATTTCCCTGACACATGTAAAGCTGAGGAAAATGGAAGAGATGTGAAATTACCTAAGACATCCCTCAATAAATGGTGGTTTCATATTGATACTCAGCTTTGACTTTGGTTACATACCGTATTACATTGTTGAGCAACAGATACATATTATGTACTGTAGTAACCATATCCAATAGGTGTGGCTCATTTAAATTCTCTTGAAATCTATGGACTGTAAGTCCATGTCACAGCATCGGAGAAGCTACAACACTCAGTAACAACAAATAAAACACCTAAATAACAACTACTGTATTGGCTGAGTACCATCTCACAACACCGTTGGGCTTAATTCAGAAACCTAAAAGAGTTTGTATGTGTGCATATATTTTAGCAACAAGAAATAATAATCACATGCCATAGAGACACAATAAGTCATTCATATTTGAGAGGATTGACAACAACAGACATCCAGTCAGTGGAACAGCAATGGTGATTTTTAAGGCCATGGACTCTATTGAGAGCCACAGCACAATTGAGGCTAGGGCTGGCTTTGAGTCCTCTAAGCAGCTAGGTTATTCCACAGCAGAGAAGGGGGAGATGAACACACCGGCAGAAGAGATCAGCGGAGGTGGAGGGAGGGAGAGGGAAAACGCTGAGGGACACATAAATGCCTAGATGAGGAGGTGAGGTGGAAAGTTGAGGCCGGATGTAGCGTTTTAACACCGTTCTCCCTAGTTGGCTCTTTGCGAAGCCTGTAGACAGCTCACGCTGTGAGATCACTTTGACTGTTGTTCTAAATTGCCCTCCTACCTTGTCTCTGAGCTACTCAGGTTGCTATGGTATACATATAGTCAAGCTGCATATAGGTGTTGGTTCAACATTAGCTAGCTTGCAGAATCGGTGGCCAGTCTATAGGTATTAGAATGAGATAGCATAGGGCAAGAGTCCCATTGAACTTCTGATTAGCTAGGAGGGTTTCAAAAGGCTCCAATCTCCCACGCCACGGTGAGATTGTGCTCACAGTGTTACTAGCCATCTCTACAAAGGGCAAATGAAGAGATAGAGTAAGAGAAAAACTCAAAGGGAACACATCAAGCTTCCATTGTGTGACTTGTTTTTTCTCCCCTTTTCATTCCCTGGGGTTATTTGGAATAAAAGGCTGATATCTTTGATGTGGTAGGGAGAGATGCAGGAGGGTGGTGAACTGGACACATTAACGAAGAGAAGGGACCCAGGGGTCCAGACACTCAGGTTTAAATTCCATTTATAGCAGGATAGACTGTGTGACCGCGTCCCAAATTATACCCAATTCCCTCAGTAGTGCACTACTTTTGACCAGAGCCTTATGGGTAAGCCCTAAATCGGGAATATGGTGCCATTAAATTGCACATTTTGGGATGCAGCCAGTGTATGAGAAGACGATGTGAGTAAGCTCTGGCCAGGCGAAGTAGTAGAGGAGTCAGTGGAGCTTGCAGTCTCATCCTCGGTAAAAGCTCAAAGCTATGGTGATGTAGAAGCCGACTCCACCGCAATGACTATGCTTTGACACACACACACACACACACACACACACACACACACACACACACACACACACACACACACACACACACACACACACACACACACACACACACACACACACACACACACACACACACACACACACACACACACACACAAAGGCACCAATACGCACGCACACACACACACACACATTGGCGCTTTTACGCATGCACACACATGCACACACACGCTCCAGTGAACCCTCATTAACTTCACTGAACCATACCTAATGATTTCAAAAGCACATTCGTACATAACAGGTGATTTTGCAGAGGTGCTGCAATTTACTGAAACAGGTGATTTTGCAGAGGTGCTGCAATTTACTGAAACCTCGACTCTGTGATTTGTCACTGTACTTTGAGTTCTATTATTTCAGAGATGCGTGTTTCGTAATCATAGATGGATGGCTATAGTATTTGTTCCAAATGCCCTTTAATCATCTTTAAATATCGTGGACAGTAAGTGTCATAACCACAGGAGGATGACGGCACCTTAATAGAGGAGGTCGGGCTTGTGGTAATGGCTGGAGTGGAATCAGCGGAATGGTATCAAATACATCAAACACATGGTTCTCCGCTCAGCAGCCTCTACTGGTCATAACATAAAATGCATGACACGTCATTCATATTAGATTATATGTAATTTGTTGTCAAAGTCTATGCACTTGGCATGCCAATTTCAATGTACAGGGTATTTTATTGCAATGACAAACAAGGTGACCCTAACTCTTCTTCAATAACACTAACTATATCTTTCAGAAAAGTGTCAGAATGACTAGAATGGGATTCACAAGGTAATATGATATAATATGATATGATGTAACATGAGGCAATCTCTCTTCTTTAACTTCAATGCAGGTGCGTCTGGTGGTGGAGTTGTTGTGGCCTCTCTTCCTGTTCTTAATCCTCGTCAGGGTGAGATCAACCAATCAACCCATTTATCAGGGCGGATGTAAGTAGAACAGTCCCACTTTAAGCAAATGACAACTTAGAAAGGCTTTATATGTGAACTCAGCAAAAAAAGAAACATTCTCTCACTGTCAACTGCGTTTATTTTCAGAAGACTTTGTAAGTATTTGTATGAACACAACAAGATTCAACAACTGAGACAAAAACTGAACAAGCTTCACAGACATGAGACTAACAGAAATGGAATAATGTGTCCCTGAACAAAGGGGGGTAAACATCAACAGTTACAGTCAGTATCTGGTGTGGCCACCAGCTGCATTAAGTACTGCAGTGCATCTCCTCCTCACGGACTGCACCAGACTTGCCAGTTCTTGCTGTGAGATGTTACCCCACTATTCCACCAAGGCACCTACAAGTTCCTAAACATTTCTGGGGGGAATGGCCATAGCCCTTACCCTCCAATCCAACAGATCCCAGACGTGCTCAATGGGATTGAGATCCGGGCTCTTCGTTGGCCATGGCAGAACACTGACATTCCTGTCTTGCAGGAAATCACGCACAGAACAAGCAGTATGGCTGGTGGCATTGTCATGCTGGAGCATCATGTCAGGATGAGCCTGCAGGAAGGGTACCACATGAGGGAGGAAGATGTCTTCCCCTTGTTGCCATCCTGTACCTGTCCCGCAGGTGTGATGTTCAGATGTACCGATCCTGTGCAGGTGTTGTTACATGTGGTCTGTCACTGCGAGGACAATCAGCTGTCCGTCCTGTCTCCCTGTAGTGCTGTCTTAGGCGTTTCACAGTACGGACATTGCAATTTATTTCCCTGGCCACATCTGCAGTCCTCATGCCTCCTTGCAGCATGCCTAAGGCACGTGAGCAGGGATGAGAAGGGACCCTGGGCATCTTTCTATTGGTGTTTTTCAGAGTCAGTAGAAAGGCTGCTTTAGTGTCCTAAGTTTTCATAACTGTGACCTTAATTGCCTACCGTCTGTAAGCTGTTAGTGTCTTAAAGACCATTCCACAGGTGCATGTTCATTAATTGTTTATGGTTCATTGAACAAGCATGGGAACCATGTTTAAACCCTTTACAATGAAGATCTGTGAAGTTATTTGGATTTTTACGAATTATCTTTGAAAGACAGGGTCCTGAAAAAGGGACGTATCTTTTTTTGCTGAGTTTATAAAGTATTTCCAAAATATAGATGCTTCGAAAAATGTCTATAAACTCACAAATCTTTATACTCTAAAGCCCCCAAACTCAACAGGCGTACCGTGGGCCGGATCTGGACCCAGAACGTGGTCAATATGGACCGAGGGTCCCGATTTTGTAACGTTCTGACCATAGTTCTGTTATTTTATTATTTATTTTAGTATGGTCAGGGTGTGAGTTGAGGTGGGCAGTCTATGTTTGTCTTTCTATGTTGGTTTTTGTGTTCAGCCTAGTATGTTTCTCAATCAGAGGCAGGTGTCATTAGTTGTCTCTGATTGAGAATCATACTTACAGTGGGGCAAACATGTAGTTAGTCTGCCACCAATTGTGCAAGTTCTCCCACTGAAAAAGATGAGAGGCCTGTAATTTTCATCATAGGTACACTTCAACTATGACAGACAACATGAGGGGAAAAAAATCGAGAAAATCACATTGTAGGATTTTTTATGAATTTATTTGCAAATTATGGTGGAAAATAAGTATTTGGTCACCTACAAACAAGCAATATTTCTGGCTCTCACAGACCTGTACGAGGCTCCTCTGTCCTCCACTCGTTACCTGTATTAATGGCACCTGTTTGAACTTGTTATCAGTATAAAAGACACCTGTCCACAACCTCAAACAGTCACACTCCAAACTCCACTATGGCCAAGACCAAAGAGCTGTCAAAGGACACCAGAAACAAAATTGTAGACCTGCACCAGGCTGGGAAGACTGAATCTGCAATAGGTAAGCAGCTTGGTTTGAAGAAATCAACTGTGGGAGCAATTATTAGGAAATGGAAGACATACAAGACCAGGACAGAGGAGGAGCCTCTTACAGGTCTGTGAGAGCCACAAATCTTGCTTGTTTGTAGGTGACCAAATACCTTTTTTCCACAATAATTTGCAAATAAATTAATTAAAAATCCTACAATGTGATTTTCTGGATTTTTTCTATGATGAAAATTACAGGCCTCTCTCATCTTTTTAAGTGGGAGAACTTGCACAATTGGTGGCTGACTAAATACTTTTTTTTGCCCCACTGTAGGTAGCCTGGGTTACACTGTTGGTTTTTGGGTGTTTGTTTCCGTGTGAGTGTTTGTCACCACAAGGTACTGTTTCGGTTTTCGTCTTCATCACATCGTTTATTGTTTTGTATTTCAATGTTCAGTTAGTTTTAATAAATCGTCATGAACACTTACCATGCTGCATCTTGGTCCGATCCTTACCCCTCTTCAGACGAACCCCTGCTATCATATGAACACACATAAGACATGGCAAAATGTGTAGAATTTCAGGAAATTAGCATTAAAACAGCAAAATATTGGGTTAGGTGGTCATCAGCTGACCATATTAAGATGGCTGAGACAGAACACACAGACACACACCAATCAATTCACTAAATGGAAGCCAGCATCTGAGGACATTCCAGCAATTCGGGTGGATAAATTAAGATGGCCTTTACCAATGAAAAAAATGGTCAGTTCCGCAATGCAATAGCAGCTGGGTCTCGTCTACTTTGTTCCTTGACTTCCATCGAAACAAAAACAATTAGGGAGCAGAAGGTCTCACTTCCTCTTCTATCTCTGACTGCAGTATGTATCTTTGAAGGAAAGTGGAGGATGAGGACTTTTTGGTGGTCATGTATGAAAGGAAATGATCTTTCTGGTTCCAGGTCATTATCCAAATAACGCCATGCCGTCCTCCGGCTTGCTGCCTTGGCTTCAAGGCATGATGTGTAACATAGGCAACCCCTGTGTAAACCATCCCACGCCAGGAGAAGCACCAGGACAAGTCAACAACTTCAACAATTCCATGTATGTAGAAGGGCAACCATTTCAACCAATTTCCATACAGTGACAATTTCCAAATGTACTTCAATATGTCTTAGTTTGACTTACATTATTTCACCTTGATAATGGTAGGTTGTGATGCTCATTTGGCCATTGATATTGTTTTAGGATGTGAGTTATAACATATGTGAAAAAATGTTATAGCTATCTTTATTTAGCCAAGTTTGTTTGTTTGTTTATTTAAGATTTTTCTTGAATAATGTTACTTTTTTCAACCTTCCTCTGTCTAACCAGAATTGCTGGGATGTTGATCGAGCTGCAGTCACTTCTGGCAAACAGATCCAAATTCCAGAGGCTTTCAGAGGATGTGGACCATTGGGCTTTGATTATACAGACATCTAACCCTGCAAACGGTACAGTATTTCAACATTTCAACTCAACTTGTTCAAACTGGTTTTAGGGCCCTGGAAAATCATGAGCCCTTTGGAGTGGTGATCTACTTTGGCACACAAACTCAACCGATCCAGTACCCACTGTTCAAAACTAAGTCTTCAACCAAACCCTGAAAATCTCATGAATAATAAAGCTTTTAAAGCTTGTCCAATTACTGGTTCAGCAGTAATTTGAACAGTATAATACTTTACCAGACTGACAATCACTTCGCCATGGATTTGACCAAGGTCCTCCATCAACGAGAGTAGCCTATTCACAATTTTGTTATTCTCCAACATCCCTTGAAAAACAATGACAACTGATTATTTATGATCCAATTTTCTGTGTGAAGTGGCAGATCGTTTATCTTTATAAGTTGTTACTTTGCATTTGGCTCATTTAGCCTGATGATATTAAGATTTTCATAAGGCAACTAATTTGCAAATAGGCAAAAGGGGGCTTGGCCATTGTTGAGCCTCGCACAAACACCACACTGAAAACCACATTTGCATTTTGGGGTCGCGGGCTTGTAATATACAAGATTAAATCCATCAGAGATCTGTGCCACAGCTTAATTAATGGGATACGCTGTCTGAGGCGAGATGGCGAAAGGTCATTAAGACAAGCAAGAAGCAGAGGAATATCAAAGGGATAGGGATGGCAAAGGTGACTGTATTGTGCTTCTCACCGGAGATGATTAAATGTGCTAGGGTGGGGACGCCAATCTCGTCCGGCAACCAAGTTCAGTCGGAGGCGAGAGCATGTTTTTGGTTTTGACATGTTAGCGAAATGTTGTCCTACCTTATTGGTGGTGTTACAATGATAATGACAGAGGTAGTAATAAGTGTATACTATTGGTAAGTGTATAGTATTTGTAAGAGCATAGTGGTAGTATGAGTATAGTATTAGCAAGAGTATAGTGGCAGTATGGTTATAGTATTAGCAAGTGTATAGCATTAGTACGAGAATAGTGGCAGCATGAGTATAGTGTTAGCAAGAGTATAGTGGTAGTATGAGTATAGTATTAGCATGTGTATAAGATTAGTATATGTATAGTATTAGTAAGCGAATAGTACAAGTAAGAGTATAGTATTGGTAAGAGTATATTGATAGTCAGAGTATAGTATTAGTAAGAGTATAGCATTAGTAAGAGTATAGAATTTGTATGAGTATAGTACTAGTACGAGTATAGTGATATTAAGATTATAGTGATAGTACTAGTATAGTATTAGTAAGAGTACAGTATTGGTAAGAGTATAGTATTACTATGAGTATAGTGATATTAAGAGTATAGTGATAGTGAGAGTATAGCGACAGTAAGAGTATAGTGATAGGACGAGTATGGTATTAGTATGATTATAGTACTAGAAAGAGTATAGTGGTAGTAATAGTATAGTATTAGTATGAGTATTAGTAAGAGTATCAGTAAGGGTACAGTACCAGTAATAGTATAGCATTGGTAAGAGTATAGTGAGAGCAATAGTGTAGTATTGGTAAGAGTGTAGTATTAATAAGAGTGTAGTGATAGTAAGAGTGTAGTATTAGTAACACTGTATTATTAGTAAGATCATAGTGATTGCAAGAGTATGGTGATAGTAAGAGTGTAGTGCTAGTAAGAATGTAGTTATAGTAAGGGTGTAGTATTATTAAAAATGTAGTATTAGAAGAGTGTAGTACTAGTACGAGTGTAGTGATAGTAAGAGTTAAGTGATAGTAAGAGTATAATGGTAGTAAGAGTATAGTGATAGTAAGAGTATAGTATTAGTAAGGTCACAGTGTTAGTAAAAGGATATTATTCGTAAGAGTACAGTATTATTACGAGTATTTTAATAGTATGAGTAGCTCTACTTGTCGTTTAAGTTAAAAAAGTCCTTAGCATATCCACCAATATTGAAATTAGTTCCATAACAGATTTCATTATGTTCTATTTATTTACTCTAGAATACTTAACCGAACCATGTAGCCTAGTAGCTAACCACTGCACAGGAAACTAGTACTGGGATGTATTTCGATTGTGAGCTGCACCCTTACATTCTCATTCAAAGCGGGGAGGTTTGCATTCAACAGTCGATTGGTTTTGATTTTGTCACTGCAATCATGACTATCAGTGGGAATATATAGCTAGCTGGCTAATTGTTTTTGTTTGAATGATGCATCTGGACACTGTACCAGCTTTTTTGTATCACCTGGTTGATGGTTCCTGGTCATTTGAAAATATAAATTGAAGAGTCGTTTGAAGCTTGGGCTCGTAGTGAGGACAGCTGGCTCCTACTCTGAACTGTGTGTGGTGAGCTTTCTGGCTCCCAGAGCTGCTGAGGCATCACCCAAGTGGGTACCATACATTCTGGAGGAGGAGAAGTCCAGTTGCTACATGACTCAGGCTGGTTCCCAGAGTAGCCCTCTACATGATCGTCACCAGACTCCATCTTTATCAACCATCTCCCTGACCCCCTTCCTCTGAACTGTCCCTCTCCATCTTTGGAGGATGCATGCACTCAAAGACTTGGCCTCTATTGGTTGACCTTACTAAAGCTAGGCTACTCATGATGATGTACCGGTTGACCTAACTATAGGTAGGCTACTCATGATGATGTATTGGTTGACCTAACTATAGGTAGGCTACTCATGATGATGTATTGGTTGACCTAACTATAGGTAGGCTACTCATGATGATGTATCGGTTGACCTAACTATAGGTAGGCTACTCATGATGATGTATTGGTTGACCTAACTATAGGTAGGCTACTCATGATGATGTATTGGTTGACCTAACTATAGGTAGGCTACTCATGATGATGTATCGGTTGACCTAACTATAGGTAGGCTACTCATGATGATGTATCGGTTGACCTAACTATAGGTAGGCTACTCATGATGATGTATCGGTTGACCTAACTATAGGTAGGCTACTCATGATGATGTATCGGTTGACCTAACTATAGGTAGGCTACTCATGATGATGTATCGGTTGACCTAACTATAGGTAGGCTACTCATGATGATGTATCGGTTGACCTAACTATAGGTAGGCTACTCATGATGATGTACTGCTTTTACTGTTTTGCTTTTGAAGCACTTTGAGATTGTTATGAAAAGTGCTATAGAAATGTAATGTATTATTATCATCAGCACAAAATGGCTACTTAACTGACTGATACACGTTCAGCAATGATGTGCGAGCTCTCACTAAAACAATTCAACTGTTCGACCCTCCCTCGCTCTTATCCACATTTTATTGCAACATTCACTTGGAGAGTACAATACAATTTAAATTCTGATTCATCAGTAGTTTATGACCCAATGCCCTCCAAAGTGATGAGTAAACAAATCAAAGCAAAGCACTCTGGGGAATTCTACACCTAATGCTGTCAACAACAACATGAGAAAGGAACATCACCACTTTCAGAAATATCTCCCAATCTTTGATGTTTGACACTTTTAGGGAGTATATTGCATTCCATCTTCCCAAAAGAATGACACAGCTCCCTCAAAAATAGTTTTCACCCCAGATCCATTCTAACGTGAAAACACAACTTGTTCTCTTCTCTCCCTTCCTGTTTAAGGTCAGCCCATTCCTCTGAGAAGTATCCTAAATGACAATGAAATGTTCACCGCGTATCTGAAGAAGAACTTGTCCATGCCATTGACAGTAGTCAACAGTCTGATGAACTCAAATATTCACCGGAATGAGGTGAGTCAGCAAAACGCCACACACACATTTATTTCACGTCATAGTACTGCATGCAAAATATGTGCAGAAAGGTCCGGAAACAACATTGCACTCTTAACAAACACAACACAACTTTATTTGCCTGCTTTTCTCTTAAACACTTTGCCCACACAACACACGAACACAGACTTTTCAGCAAGGGTGCAGTGGCGCTAGAGCCAGTTTTTAAATGTCTTGTTCAAGAGCAAAATGGTTGGAGATTGTAGTTGGGATAAGAGACGAGCAGTCTTGCACTTCTTTTAGTACCCAGCCGTTGATTCAAACCAGGGACCTCTCCAACCTCTAGGCTACTACCTACCTCCCAAAATGATTGAACATATCACTGAATTGCAAGGACATCATTTTCAAGCCCAGCACTAACACACCTGGTTCAACTCATTTGACTAATCCCCAAGTCCCTGATTAGTAAAATCAGGTGTGTTAGCCTTGGGGGTTCCCAAGTGTGAATACTTGGGGTTCCCCCAGTAGTTGATTGAGGAACACTGCTTTACCTGGCTGGGACCTTTGTCTTTGTGTTTGGGTGAAATAAAGCTATACTGTAAGTGTGATCTATGAGCGACAAATTCCAACGCTGCTCCAACTGATATCAGAAGATGTGGAGGAAGACAATTATGTGTGCCAGGCAGTACACAATTCCCTGACAAGGGTGTTCAGATAGAATGCACAAGGATTAGGAGATCACCATCTCCTCCACTCACTGTCTAATGTGTGCGTGGGCCGGTGGTAGCGTGTGTGTGTTGTCTGTGTCTGTCTGCTCATGTGCAAAGTACAAAAACTGAAAACTGAATCAGATAGGTTTCTTTCACTTCTGACACTCCTCATATCCTTTAACAAGATGATGGGCATTTCAAGGCAGGACGACCTGAGAACCACCCTCTGCAATGGAACAACACTTGATAGATATGTGGAATTCACCAGCGCGTCTGACAAGGAGGCCTTTCAGAACGTCAGCTGCTCCCTCCCAGCACAACAGATGAGACGAGCCAAGGAAGTTTTCCTACAAAACCTGAATACAAGCAAGATGCTCACCAACGTAAGTAATTGGAATTAGGCTTACAACTTGAATGCTGTCAATTTACCTTATGCCTGGAATCCTTAATGGTGAAACGGCCACGTCCGTTTGGGATATTACAACAACAAAGATGTTACAGCAAACAACTGACACTGTTTTGTTTCTCCCTCTGACATCATTGCACACGCGATAGAACAGAAGAATACCCACACTGCTCGATGCAATAACAGTGGCGCTGTTTCCCGTAATGCAGATTCCATCTTCCATTGTGTTGTTTGTTTCACTGTGACACACAGTGCATGTAATGGAGCAGCATTGTATTTCACTGACCTTTTCTCTCTTTTGGATCTGAATTGTTTGAAATCTATGGTAGTCACTGGCTGATGGTTGTGGCATGTGGCATATTGGTGATTTGCAATTAGTGGCTATTTTCAGTCCAAGACATCCACATGTCACCAAGTAGGGAACACATATTAAGGCTAAATAAGGAGTTCTTAGACTGTAGTCAATTGGAGCTTGTTACTGTCAAATTGCAGGCACATCCTGTGCAGCTGTAACACTCAACTTAATACTGCGGTATAATAATACATATTTTAGTTCTATTGAGCTGCATAGTTTCTAAGAAGCAAAGAAAACATTAAATTGGACTTACTTACTTATTCCTTTTAGCTCGCAGTAAACCAAAGGGCCTCAACAGTGCATTGAATTGGATATATACAATATTATACAATATTGTGGAGTCGGCAATCATTTAGGTTAATATTGTAGATCATTTTCTCTGGAGTATTTTCATTACTGAATCTCACAGTCTCCGTGAGTTCACTTTTTCAATCTTGCATCGAACAGAGCATCCTAAGGTCAAAACTGTCCAAGACAATCACCATCTTAACCTGCGTTGTTTATTGCACATTTGAAATATGTGAGAGTGTATCTGTCTCAATATGTTGGCATGGTGGTATAACGGTTTGGACGGCTGTCGGGGAAAAGTATTTTTGAATAAACCCAAGGTGAGAGATTTTCCCTAAGCCTGAGAAGCTGAGATTTTTGCTCTGTTAAAGAGGCTGGATGGAAGTTATGTTACTCAACTCATGGAACCACACAATTGTAACGGTTTTCTAGGTGTGAAGGAGAGTCGGACCAAAACGCAGCGTGTAGATTGCGATCCATGTTTAATGAACAAAACGTAACACGAATCTAAAATACAAACACCACAAAACAAAGAACGTAACGAAAAACGAAACAGCCTATACTAGTGTAAACTAACACAGACAGGAACAAGGACACTAAGGACAATCACCCACAACAAACTCAAAGAATATGGCTGCCTAGATATGGTTCCCAATCAGAGACAACGATAAACACCTGCCTCTGATTGAGAACCACTCCAGACAGCCATAGACTTTGCTAGATCACCCCACTAGCTACAATCCTAATATATACACACCCACATACAAAAACCCATGCCACAACCTGGCCTGACCCAATAGATAAAGATAAACACAAAATACTTGGACCAGGGCATGACAGAACCCCTCCCCCCGCTAAGGTGCGGACTCCCGAACGCACCTCAAAACAATAGGGAGGGTCCGGGTGGGCGTCTGTCCATGGTGGCGGCTCCGGCGCGGGACGTGGACCCCACTCAGTCAATGTCTTAGTCTCCTCTCCTCGCGTCCCTGGATAGTCCACCCTCGCCGTCGACCATGGCCTAGTAGTCCTCACCAAGAACCCCACTGGACTGAGGAGCAGATCGGGACTGAAGGGCAGCTCGGGGCTGAGGCAGCTCGGGACTGAGGGAAAGCTCGGGAGTGAGAGAAAGCTCGGGAGTGAGAGGAAGCTCAGGAGTGAGAGGAAGCTCAGGAGTGAGAGGAAGCTCAGGCAGGTAGATAGATCTACCAGATCCTGGCTGACTGGCGGATCTGGCGGATCCTGGCTGACTGGCGGATCCTGGCCGACTGGCAGATCCTGGCCGACTGGCAGATCCTGGCCGACTGGCGGTACTGGAAGAGTCTGGTTGACTGGCAGATCTAGAAGAGTCTGGCTGACTGGCGGATCTGGAAGAGTCTGGCAGACTGACAGATCTGGAAGCTCCGTGCAGAATGACAGATCTGGCTGCTCCATGCAGACTGACAGCTCTGGCTGCTCCATGCAGACTGACAGCTCTGGCTGCTTCATGCAGACTGACAGCTCTGGCTGCTTCATGCAGACTGACATCTCTGGCTGCTTCATGCAGACTGACAGCTCTGGCTGTTCCATGCAGGCTGGCAGCTCCTTGCAGACTGACAGCTCCGTGCAGACTGACAGCTCCTTGCAGACTGGCAGCTCCTTGCAGACTGGCAGCTCCTTGCAGACTGGCAGCTCCGTGCAGACTGGCAGCTCCTTGCAGACTGACAGCTCCTTGCAGACTGACAGCTCCTTGCAGACGGACAGCTCCTTGCAGACTGGCAGCTCCTTGCAGACTGACAGCTCTGGCTGCTCCATGTAGACTGACAGTTCCTTGCAGACTGACAGCTCCTTCCAGACTGACAGCTCTGGCTGCTCCATGCAGACTGACATCTCTGGCTGCTTCATGCAGACTGACAGCTCTGGCTGCTTCATGCAGACTGACAGCTCTGGCTGTTCCATGCAGGCTGGCAGCTCTGGCTGCTCCATGCAGGCTGACACCTCTGGCTGCTCCATGCAGGCTGGCAGCTCAGGCTGCGCTGAACAGGCAGGAGACTCCAGCAGCGCTGGAGAGGCGAGGCGCACTGGAGGCCTGATGCGTGGTGCTGGCACTGGTGGTACTGGACCGAGGACACGCACAGGAAGCCTGGTGCGGGGAGCTGCTACCGGAGGGCTGGGGTGTGGAGGTGGTACTGGATAGACCGGACTGTGCAGATGCACTGGAGCTCTTGAGCACCGAGCCTGCCCAACCTTACCTGGCTCGATGCCCACTCTAGCCCGGCCGATACGGGGAGCTGGAATATACCGCACCGGGCTATGCACCCGCACTGGGGACACCGTGCACACCACTGCATAACACGGTGCCTGCCCGGTCTCTCTAGCCCCCCGGTAAGCACAGGGAGTTTGCGCAGGTCTCCTACCTGGCGTAGCCCTACTCCCTGTGAGCCACCCCCCAAGACATTTTTGGGGCTGACTCTCGGGCTTCCTTGCCAACCGTGTTCCCTCATATCGCCGGCTCCTCTCTCCGGCTGCCTCTGCTCTCCTCGCTGCCTCCACCTGTTCCCATGGAAGGTGATCCCTTCCCGCCAGGATCTCCTCCCATGTGTAGCAACCCTTGCCATCCAATATATCGTCCCATGTCCAATCCTCATTGCGCCGCTGTTGCTGCCGTTGTTGCTTCTCCTGTGGCTCCTGCCTGTTGACACGCTGCTTGGTCCGTTTGTGGTGGGTGATTCTGTAACGGTTTTCTAGGTGTGAAGGAGAGTCGGACCAAAACGCAGCGTGTAGATTGCGATCCATGTTTAATGAACAAAACGTAACACAAATCTAAAATACAAACACTACAAAACAAAGAACGTAACGAAAACTGAAACAGCCTATACTAGTGTAAACTAACACAGACAGGAACAAGGACACTAAGGACAATCACCCACAACAAACTCAAAGAATATGGCTGCCTAAATATGGTTCCCAATCAGAGACAACGATAAACACCTGCCTCTGATTGAGAACCACTCCAGACAGCCATAGACTTTGCTAGATCACCCCGCTAGCTACAATCCCAATATATACACACCCACATACAAAAACCCATGCCACACCCTGGCCTGACCCAATACATAAAGATAAACACAAAATACTTCGACCAGGGCGTGACAACAATACCTAGTTTTCGGCAAACAAAATGCTTTTGCTCATGGGCGTTGGGAGTTGTATCCCTTTTAGTCAAATGAGGTCAATTCTGGGCAAAATGCAATGTATTTCGGAAAGGCCTTGACTTTTTTCCACATTTTGTTGTTATAGCCTTATTAAAAAATGTATTATATTGTTTTTTTGCCTCATCAATCTACACACAAAACCCCATAATGACAAAGCAAAAACAGGTTTTTAGACAAATATAAAACTGAAATTTACGTAAGTATTCAGACCCTTTATTCAGTACTTTGTTGAAGCATCTTTAACTTCTTTCATTTAAGAATGATGGAGGCCAATTTGTTCTTGGGGATCTTCAATGCTGCAGACATTTTTTTGGTACCCTTTCCCAGATCTGTGCCTCGACACAATCCTGTCTCGGAGCTCTACAGACAATTCCTTCAAACTCATGGCTTGGTATTTATTCTCTGACATGCACTGTCAACTGTGGGACCTGATATAGACAGGTGTGTGCCTTTCCAAAATATGTCCAATCAATTTAATTTACCACAGGTGGATTCCATTCAAGTTTTAGAAACATCTCAAGGATGATCAATGGAAACAGTATGCACCTGAGCTCAATTTCATGTCTCATAGCAAAGGGTCTGAATACTTATGTAAATAATATATCTCAGTTTACTTTAATTAATTTGTAAAAATGTCTAGAAACCTGTTTTCGTTTTGTCATTATGGGGTATTGTGTTTAGATTGACAATGATTTGTTTCATGTAATCCATTTTAGAATAAGGCTGTAACAAAATGTGGAAAAAGGACAGGGTCCGGAAAACTTCCCAAATGCACTGTATCTGTCCATTTAGGGGAACCTTTTTGCCTCTAGAGCATCAAAGCCAAAATGTTTGCATTACCTCTTTAATTGAAGTTTGTTCTCTATGCTTCTCCAGTGGCCATAGTAAAGTAAAAGCAATTCAATTTGTTTGAATAAAAATTGATATTTTCTTGATTTCATTTAAACATTATTTCTAGTGGAGGCTACAAAAGAGTGCACAAGTTTATCTTTGAGAGAAAGTGTATGGGACAGCAAAAGCAATAAATAAATGATAAGGCAAGAAGTACACAGGCGGAAAAAAAAGCCATTTGTGCAACTTAAGCCCGGAGGCATTTTCAGTCATAGACAAGAAAGCCAGACAAGCTCCGAGCAAAATGGAGCTGGAAAAACATTCTTTCACACTCAGAGAGATGGGAGTTGCGGAAAAGTGTTGATAACAAAAATATAAAGAAAGGGACTTAAAGAAAGAAAGAAAAAAGAGACAGGGTTTATCGAGACAGAGTTGAGTGGTAGTGGGTGATTTGGACATTTGTTGCAGCTTAGCACAGTGCACGATAGATAGTGAGGTCATAGGAGGTGTTGGACATTAAGTAACTGGTGCTCTCTACTTCTGTCATACAATGGTCAAGGTGCACAGTAGGTTAGAGATGTATGAAAATAAGATGTTTTGACCTTAAATTAATTTAATTGAAAAAACTGTTATTGATCCCCATAGGGCAAATAGGATTTGTCACCGGTGTAGAATACACACAGTGATTAAAACGCATACAACAGATAGGTGACGTTTTTACAGGATCAGCCATAGCAGTGCGGTGCCCCTGGAGCAAATTAAGTTTAAGTGCTTTGCTCAAGGGCACATTGACAAATGTTCACGTAGACGGCTTGGGTATTCGAACAAGCAACCTTTCGGTTAATGGCCCAAAGCTCTAACTGCAAGGCTACCTGTTGCCTGAGCACTGATGGCTGTCGGAACAAGTACAATACATTATGTCAATGGCATCAACAGTATAAATATAATTTAACATCTTACAAACTAGTAGTGTTGTTATGATAACAGATGTTTTACCTCAAAACCAATTCCAGGTTTCGTATCATGATACCGAAACGATACTCAATAGCAAAATGATATTTGATAACAAAACGATACCACAGCAAAATAAAAAAATGTATTAGGTAAAGACACAGAATAACCACTGGGCCTATTTATTTATTTTTTACATTTAACAATATGTTGATAACTGGTAGAACAAATAGAAAAAAATGGAATATCTTCGATTCTATATTAAATTTCTTGCAAAAATAAAACACCATATTAAATAACAGAAGAATACCTTACATTTTCCAGATGCGAAACCATATCGGATACTTTTTTTTTTACAATTACATGTAAGCCATTTTAAAATGTAATTTAATACATATCAGGGTTAATTTGCTCATCTATGATTCATAAAAGTAGCTTTTTTGTCTTAAATTAAGGTTAGGATTAGGTATAAGGTTAGCGGTGTGGTTAAGGTTAGGTTTAAAATCACAATTTAAGAAAATAAATTATAGAAATAGGCGGGGTTTGTGACTTTGTGGCTGTGGTAACTAGTGACAACCCTGCTGGCTGGCTAGTGGCTACTGCTCGCAAGTCTCGACAAATAGTCTAAATACTGTATATTGCTGTCAAGTTATCAGTGCATTTCACATTACTTTGAGTTGTGTAATCATATTATAAAGCTAACATGAATGTCATGCTGAATATATGTTGATGTCTTTGTCACTCAAAAATAATAAAAATGTAGTCTAATAATAATGTTACAATGCAAATCTAACGTGTAAAATGTGTCATTTATGTTATTTTGGAACTAAATCTCCCTTGCGCTGCACTGCTTTGGTCACATTTTGCTTAATAGTTTATGTGGGCTGGTCCTCATCTCCTCTGTAATCTGTTTTGTCAACAAGCTACGGGCGTAGAGGTGTGATGTTTTCATTAGAAGAAGCCATGCTGCCGGCTATGCATATTCATGGCGTGAGGCTAGTATCATAGCATCTTTCTCCATTTAATACCAGCAGTTGACGTCAACAACCTTTACCAAATTTTCAAAAATGGATTACAATAACGAAATGTATCCACCAATCCAAAGAAAGGATAGGCGGAAGCTAGAACGTCTGCCGTGCCGCTTTGTGGACAACGGCTCCTATTGTTAGGGCGGAAAGACATGTATCTTGTCAGTATATCCATAAACTTTGTTACTACTGCTCACTGAGAAGATTCAGACAAAATACTAGACAGACTCAATGCTCTCAATCCATATATGACGTGAGACACACGGAAGTACCGGAAGTAAAAACAATTCTAGTACCGAACTATGTTCTAGTATCGAAAAAGTACAGACGTTTCGGTGTACTGTGTAAACACTACAACCACTTATCATAGGATAAATATATAATAATAACCAGTGTTATTACTTTTTATATGATTTGAAAGTACATGGAATTACACAGGAACAATAGTTTTTGTTCCTGACTCATTTTGTGACAATAATATAACTATATATATATATATATATAAATAATGCCAAGAGTGTGCAAATCTGTCATCAAGGCAAAGGGTGACTACTTTGAAGAATCTCAAATATAAAATATATTTTGATTTGTTTAACACCTTTTTTGGTTACTACATGATTCCATATGTGTTATTTCGTAGTTGTGATGTCTTCACTATTATTCTACAATGTAGAAAATAGCAACAACTCAGAAAACCCTGGAATGAGTACCGTAATTGCTGGACTATGAGCCGCTACTTTTTTCCCACGCTTTGAACCTTGCGGCTTATACAATGACGCGGCTAATTTATGGATTTTTCCCGCTTTCACAAGATTCATGCCGCCAAAAAACTGAGCACCGTCACATAATGTGACGTAAATCGAGCTCGCTCAAACTTCCCATCATTCTGATTACGGTAGGCATTTTGTCACCCTCATCATGGCAAAGACACGGAGAAATGCATATGATGCAGCTTTCAAGTTGAAGGCGATCGATCTGGCTGTTGGAAAAGGAAATAGAGCTGTTGCATGGGAGCTTGGCCTTAATGAGTCAATGATAAGACGTTGGAAACAGCAGCGTGAGGAACTGACTCAGTGCAAAAACACGACAAAAGCTTTCAGATGGAAGAAAAGCAGATGGCCCGAACTAGAAAATGAGCTTGAAGACTGGGTCAACACACAGAGAGCAGACGGCCGAGGTGTTTCAACTGTGCAGATCCGACTGAAAGCCAAAACAATCGCCACCGCAATGAAGTTTGAGGATTTTAGAGGTGGACCATCGTGGTGTCTAAGATTTATGAGGTCTTTGTGGTCCTTCTGTGGCTCAGTTGGTAGAGCATGGCGCTTGTAACGCCAGCGTAGTGCGTTCGATTCCCGGGACCACCCATACGTAGAATGTATGCACACATGACTGTAAGTCGCTTTGGATAAAAGCGTCAGCTAAATGGCATATATATTATTATTATATTATGAGACGTAAGGGCCTGTCCATCAGGGTACGGACGAGTCTGTGTCAGCAGCTCCCTGCCGACTACGAGGAAAAAGTTTCAAACTTCCGCAAATTCACTGATGCAAAGATAGAGGAGCATTCCATCGGCCCGCACGACATCATAAATATGGATGAGGTTCCTCTGACGTTTGACCTGCCTCTCACTCGGACTGTCAACAGGAAAGGCGAATCATCCGTCACGCTGAAAAACAACTGGGCATGAAAAAACGCACTTCACCTGTGTTCTGAGCTGCACGGCATCGGGAGAAAAGCTTCCACCGATGTTGATTTTTAAACGCGGATGACGGAAGGCCTAATGCATGAATGGCATACGGAGTGTAATGGCAAGCGACCGGGAGGATTCTTTCACAAGAACAAGGCATTGCTCGTGTTGGACAGCATGAGGGCCCACATAACAGATTCTGTGAAAGAAGCCATCAAGAGGACAAACTCAATTCCAGCTGTGATTCCTGGGGACACAACAAAGTATTTGCAGCCACTGGACATCAGTGTAAATCGTGCATTTAAGGTGGCGCTCCGTGTTCAGTGGGAGGCTTGGATGACAAGTGGGGAGAAATCCTTCACTAAAACGGGTCGCATGCGAAGAGCCACGTATGGTCAAGTCTGCCAGTGGGTCCTGACAGCGTGGAGCATTGTCAAAAAATCCACTATCATCAATGGGTTTCGAAAGGCTGGACTGCTGCGTGTTGTTGAGGGCAGTTCAGCGGGGAATTTGCCGACAATGAAAACGATCCAGCATCAGATGAAGCAATTCTGAGGCTAATCAACTCCTACACCGAAGGAGATGACTTCAGTGGTTTCAGTGCACAGGAGGAGGAAGATAGTGACCAATGACTTTACTGGTAGGCTGCTGTTTAATTTTTGTTACAGGCCATGTTTCGTTAAAGCCTATTTATTTTTGTTACAAGCCGTATTTCGTTAAAGCCAAGGCTGTGTAAAGTTAATTTGTTTCAATGTACCGGTAGGCACCTGCGGCTTATAGACATGTGCGGCGTATTCATGTACAAAATACATAATTTAAAAAAAAATCCGTTGGTGTGGTTTATATTCAGGTGCGCTTAATAGTCCAGCAATTACGGTAGGTGTGTCCAAACTTTTGACTGGTACTGTATATATTTTCAGTAACATAATGTGCTGCTTGGGTGTTATGAACTCTGAAACAACACAAACCTGAGGGGTCATTTTGGGGCATTCCTTAATTAAGAAGTTACAGTACCCATATAAATCTAGTAAGGTCACTGTCTTACTAACCTTTGTAGTTTCTTTAGTCCACAAGGAAATTAGTGTTCTATTTTTGTAACCCCATACCATGCTCTTGCCTCCTTTGGAAACACAGCTGAGAAACACGTGTGAAATAAAGACTGTAACATCATACAGTTTATCAAATGGCTCTGAGATATTGCCTTGTGCCATGGGTCTACTTTTAAAGCCTTTAATACGATACAGCCCAAGACCTCTCTCTCTGCCCATTGACTACTTCGCTGTGATGTCAAGCTGTTTCACCCAAAATGTCCTGAGTGAGATGCCCATGCTTTTCCAATCAGCTTGTCTTAGCTTCCTTGTGTGTTGCTGCCGAGGTTAAAATTGAACCAAAATGAAT
Organism: Oncorhynchus keta; assembly: GCF_023373465.1. Classification (NCBI taxonomy): domain Eukaryota; kingdom Metazoa; phylum Chordata; class Actinopteri; order Salmoniformes; family Salmonidae; genus Oncorhynchus; species Oncorhynchus keta. The sequence goes on from NC_068433.1 coordinate 19,945,068, forward strand.
GTACTCAGAATAAGGGCTGCCTCAATTGCCGGGATAAACGGGGATTTGAGTGACACTTCCTTGAATTCGTAAACACTTTGTGGCTTATACTTTTCATAAACTCAACAGGGGGATTAAGATTCTCTCTCTCTCAATTTGAGATATGTTTTGCTCAGTGAAGGTCACCAGGGACTCATGTCAACATACTCCGGACACATGGAAATGATAGTGTTTAAGGACATGTACAGTGGCTGGGCTCCCTTGGGCCATTGTGCTCTAGCCATCAGATACATGGTATGGATATGAATCATATTCCTACCATTTCTGTAAAAACACATCCACTTAAAACGATCACTGCACTGTTGGGGAAGATATTGTTCTTGGCCATGTTTGAACTAAGTTAACACATTTTGATGGAGAGCACTATTGGAAAAATGCCTTGTCTAGGTTTTTTTTCTTCCAATGTAACAGTTACTATACTTAATATGGTGTTGTTTGTCCTCAAGCAACCATTGTTTTAAACTGAGAGGACATGCACCTGAACAAGGAAATACAGAAATACTCTCTGTCGGCCACTTTTATTGCTAACACCTGAGGTGTTTGATGTAACATTTGAGGTGTTAGCTAAAAGGGGAAGTTCAGTATTTTACAACTTTATGTTAAATGGTTCCTCACTCTGAAAGTAGTCTATTGGGTACAATGGACTACACCATGGTTTTAAACACCCACTACATCAGCTAACTTGTAAGCTAAAAGCGATGGGAGTTATGGGCAACAGTTGAATTCAGATTGAGGAACCATGCATCTTACATTAAGTTGTGAAATACTGAACTTCCCCTTTAATACCCTTAAGCCTGTTAAAAAAAACACATTATGTATTGGATATTACTCAACAACATTTGCTAAATCAACTTCTTATTCCCTCATTTAGTTACCTTTGGATGTGAATCCGGCAGAGACATTTGGATTAGTGGGGAGAACTACAGAAGATGCGTTACATGTGATTGATGAGGTTGGTGTGGTAGTTATTTACCATCTGAAAGGATAGTAGGCCTACATGGAAATCTAGTAACATTCAGTATGTGTCTGTGTCACCCTGTATATGTCTCACTGTATGGAAATATCAAGACAAGTCTATTGAGCAATTGCATGATAATGGATAGAATCATATCAATTTGTTGTCTTCAAGTCAATAAATGAAGTACTACACTGCCATTTTCTGATCATTTGTTGTTGTAATAACACCCTTCACCAATACAGGTGAACAAGTTGCAGAACTCAATGCTGTTCAAGTCCGCTAACACGCTGGATTTCAGAGCGGATGCGTTAGGTAGTCTGAACATGCTACTATGTGGCAAAGCTCCAGACTCCAACTCCAGAAATACCACCATGAATTTCTCTGCCTCTGGACTGACGAGGAATTACACAGAAAACAGTGAATTATCTGATTCCAGGAACCGCAATTCCAGTAAGTATTGTTAATAGTTCACAATACCTTGACCTATGAAAATATTTTAGAAAACAAGTACTGTCAAACTGTCATAACAGTCTTGGTGTTGTTCTCTACCAGATGATACACTATGAAGCAGACACAAAATGTTATATTTTTGTGACACTAAATGGTTCTTATATTTTTATTTTATACAGTATATTGTATTGTCGTATAGTCACCTGCCAGTAAGCCAAAATTGGTTCTGTGAAAGTTCCCAGAACATTTAATTTAATTGAGGTAAAGGCATAAGAAACATTCCCTCCAAAAGTTATAATAACACAACATCTGTCCAGTTGTGTAGACAATTATACAATGTTTGTATTAGGGTGCAAAAAAACATTCCTCTGATGTTAACAGAACATATTTCTTTGTGGGGACAATACAAAAAATAGGTTCCCAAAACACAAAATAGTTGATGACCTTCATACAATGTTTGTATCAGAGGTCACAAAACTTTCCCTCAATGTTCCTTAACAATGTTAGTCATTAACAGTAAATTATATTTTATTGTAAAGGAATTTTGTTGTTCAACAGTCCATGTGGAAACGCATATGGCAATTGTGATATTTATAGACGTTTTTGAACATTTTAAAATAATTATATATTGTCGATCCATTGATTCTTAAACCATATCAAGCCTTGAAATAGCGTATTATTATTGTGAAAAGGGTTCTTCGATCAGTTGTTCTGTCAAACAGCTAGCCATGTTGTGTAATGTACAGTACGTATACACAGCACAGACATGGCACTGAACCATGTTCAGAAATGACATTCATGAATGCTTCAAAGGTCACATTTGTCAAGTGGAATGTGTATAATTCCTGTGAACACTGATGATTTGTTAAAAAAAAATAGGCTGCAATAGGCTTCCTCCAATGACAACAAATCCATTTAGTACAACAGTTACCTGCTGGGCATACACATATGGTTGCTAATCCCAACAACATGAAATAAATATGTAGCCCGTTTCTTGGGTTTCTGTTTTCCCGACAAACGGTCATGCTTTAAAATGCAGCAGTTGACTGTTCTGTTTATTGATTTATTCAGAGAGTTAAAGTTTTTTTAAGGTCAGAAGATGCCAAACTAAAAACCTAGAGAGTCAGAGGTCATTCAATTCAAAATTCATCAATAATAAAAAAGCAGTTTCTGTCTAAAGAGAAAAGACGAACAAGGGAAATACATAAACTAATAGTACAGGTAGTTAGCAATAAAAACGATACTACTGTCATGTATACAGCGCTTGAGGTCACCAGACTGATCATTATTACATACACCTGTCAACATTGTTACGCGCACCAGCGCCTCATCAGATTCACCTGGACTCCATCACCTGCCTCAGCTGGCTCGTCGGGCTCCCATGCCTCAGCTGGCTCGACGGGTTCTCGCGCCTCAGCAGAGGCAACTGGCCCGCTCCTGGTTCCTGGGATCGTCCCTCTGGTCGGTGTGCTGCGGCCGGATCCACGCATCAGTGAGGGGATACTGTCACGTATACTCCCTCTCTGTGCGCTATTACACACACCTGTCACAATCGTTACTTGCACCAGCGCCTCATCAGACTCTCCTTGACTCCATCACCTGCCAGATTACCTTCCCTATATACACCGCTCAAAAAAATAAAGGGAACACTAAAATAACACATCCTAGATCTGAATGAATGAAATATTCTTATTAACTACTTTTTTCTTCACATAGTTAAATGTGCTGACAACAAAATCACACAAAAATGATCAATGGAAATCAAATTTATCAACCCATGGAGGTTTGGATTTGGAGTCACACTCAAAATTAAAGTGGAAAACCACCCTACAGGCTGATCCAACTTTGATGTAATGTCCTTAAAACAAGTCAAAATTAGGCTCAGTAGTGTGTGTGGCCTCCACGTGCCTGTATGACCTCCCTACAACACCTGGGCAAGCTCCTGATGAGGTGGCGGATGGTCTCCTGAGGGATCTCCTCCCAGACCTGGACTAAAGCATCCGCCAACTCCTGGACAGTCTGTGGTGCAACGTGGCGTTGGTGGATGGAGCGAGACATGATGTCCCAGATGTGCTCAATTGGATTCAGGTCTGGGGAACGGGCGGGCCAGTCCATAGCATCAATACCTTCCTCTTGCAGGAACTGCTGACACACTCCAGCCACATGAGGTCTAGCATTGTCTTGCATTAGGAGGAACCCAGGGCGAACCGCACCAGCATATGGTCTCACAAGGGGTCTGAGGATCTCATCTCCGTACCTAATGGCAGTCAGGCTACCTCAGGCGAGCACATGGAGGGCTGTGCGGCCCCCCAAAGAAATGCCACCCCACACCATGACTGGCCCACCACCAAACCGGTCATGCTGGAGGATGTTGCAGGCAGCAGAACGTTCTCCATGGTTTCTCCAGACTCCGTCACGTCTGTCACATGTGCTCAGTGTGAACCTGCTTTCATCTGTGAAGAGCACAGGGCGCCAGTAGCGAATTTGCCAATCCTGGTGTTCTCTGGCAAATGCCAAATGTCCTGCACGGTGTTGGGCTGTAAGCACAACCCCCACCTGTGGACGCCGGGCCCTCATACCACCCCCATGGAGTCTGTTTCTGACCGTTTGAGCAGACACATGCATATTTGTGCCCTGCTGGAGGTCATTTTTGCAGGGCTCTGGCAGTGCTCCTCCTGCTCCTCCTTGCACAAAGGCGGAGGTAGCGGTCCTGCTGCTGGGTTGTTGCCCTGCTACGGCCTCCTCCACATCTCCTGATGTACTGGCCTGTCTCCTGGTCGCGCCTCCATGCTCTGGACACTACGCCGACAGACACAGCAAACCTTCTTGCCACAGCTCGCATTGATGTACCATCCTGGATGAGCTGCACTACCTGAGCCACTTGTGTGGGTTGTAGACTCTGTCTCATGCTACCACTAGAGTGAAAGCACCGCCAGCATTCAAAGTGACCAAAACATCAGTCAGGAAGCATAGGAACTGAGAAGTGGTCTGTGGTCACCACCTGCAGAACCACTCCTTTATTGGGTCTTGCTAATTGCCTATAATTTCCACCTGTTGTCTATTCCATTTGCACAACAGCATGTGAAATTGATTGTCAATCAGTGTTGCTTCCTAAGTGGACAGTTTGATTTCACAGAAGTGTGATTGACTTGGAGTTACATTGTGTTGTTGAAGTGTTCCCTTTATTTTTTTGAGCAGTGTATGTCACTCCCTTTGGTTCTTTCCCTAGTCATTATTGTTTCTGTTTCAGTGTTTTATGTCTATACGCAACTCATGTTCCTAGTTTATTTCCTTGTGTTATTTATTATTAAAGCCACTCCCTGTACTTGCTTCCCGATTCCCAGCGTACACGTTACAACTACAGAGATCCAAAATAAGCTAAAGGAAAACAAAAAGAAGTGATTCAAGATTCAAGAATGGTCTAATGTAGTCTATTACAAACTGGATGGAATATGGAGAAAAATTCTTCAACACAAGAACACTACTAAAACTAATTTGAAGAAACTCGTTACTAAAGATGTCATCTATGATTCTCTAAATTATATTTTAAAGAGGAAGCTAAATATTTTAAGCAGATGTTCTCTTTTCTGTCTCATTCTCACCCTCTGAATGACAATTACTGTAAGGAATTCTTTCCAAAAAAAATGAAAATGAACAAGTCTACAGAAAGATTAGTGCAAATGCCAAATTACAGAGGAATAACTTCTTGAGGCTATTTATCGTTTTGGTCTGGAAAAACCCCAGGGCATACCGGTAGAGATACAGTATATCAAGCCTTCTTTGATATACTCAAAGCTCCATTGTTAGCTTGTTTTAAATACTCTACTATTATAGAAATGGTAGTCTGCCAGTCTGGCAGGAAGGTCTGATTTCACTATTATTCACAAGATCCAGATGGCAAATATAAAGATCCAGTCTATCAAAAAAACTGGAGGCCTCTTATACTTCAATGCTGTAATGCAAAAATACTAGCGAAATGGATAGCACTCAGAATTAAAAAGGTTTTACAAGGTATTGTTCATCCTGATCAGACAGGTTTTTTACATAGACGATACATTGGAGAGAATATACGACAACTACTATGAATAATAGAACAACATGAAACATCTAAGAAGCCAGACCTGGTATTTATAGCGGAAAATGAAAAGGCCTTTGATAAAGTAAGGTTGGATTTTATTTATAAATGCCGTGATTTTTAACATTTCTGTGATTCTCTTATAAAATGGGTAAAAGTAACGTATCTCAACCCCAAGTCTAAAATAGTAAATAGCGTTTACTCCTCAGAGAGTTTAAGTGTCAAGAGGAGTGTAACAAGGTTGTCCGCTGTCACTAGATCTATTCGTTAAGGCCATCAAAATGCTAACTATTAAAATCAGATCAAATAACATTATAGGTTTAGAAATACAAGGCTTAAAAACAAAGGTGTATGCCGATGACTCAAGTTTTATATTAAGTCCACAAGATAGATCCCTGCAATGTCTCATTGAAGGTGTACATAACTTTGCTGGACTCTCTGGACTAAAACGTAATTAACATAAGTGTACAATATTATGTATTAGATCTTAAAAAATACAGCTTTTACATTACCCTGCAGTTTACCTATAAAATAGGCTGATGGTGAAGTAGATATACTTGGTATTCATATCACATAATATATAAATGAGCTCTCCACAATGAATTTCATTAGAAAACTTGCAAAAATAGACAAGATCCTGTAACCTTGGAGAGGAAAATACCAGTCCTTTTATGGAACAATTACACTAATTAACACCTTAGTCATATCTCAGTTTTGTCAGGACCCGGTTACGAACCCGGGTCTCCGGAGTGAGAAAGAACTGAGCCACGAATAGTTGGCAGAACCCAGAAGATGAGGCAGACACAGCAGTACTTGAGACGGTGTATTTAATGAAGTAAAAAGTGAAGTTCTTCAGGAAAACATGTAACTCCACAACCTCAAAAGGAATTCCACAAGAACAAAGGTAATCCTCCAAGACAAAAAGGTAAATCCACAAGGTGGAAGGTATAGCACAAAAAGCCTAAAAAAATACTCAAAAACAAACAAACAAGAACAAAAAACAGAATTCCACAAGAGAGACCACCGGGATCAACAAGAGTTCACAGAGTACTAGGGCTGGGTGCTAACATACAAACACAGAGCAAAGGACTGAGGAAAACAAAGGGTTTAAATACAATCAGGGGAAACGAGGCACAGGTGCAAATAATAATGGGGATCAAGGGAAAACAAAAGGTCAAAAGGCACAATGGGGGCATCTAGTGACCAAAAACCGGAACAACCCTGGCCAAATCCTGACAAGTTTACTCACTTACTTATGGCGCTGCCGACTACTGATTATTAGTTTTTCAAATCATATGAGCAAAAAATATTTAGCTTTTCTGGGATGCTAAACAAGACAAATAAAGCGCGCCTATCTATATAATGAATATGAACTGGGTGGGTTTCGGTTATAAAATATAAATGCTCTAAACCTATCTCTAAAAGCTTCACTTATCCAAATGGTTCTCAAATAGATTACTAAGAAAAACTCATCCATTGTTTAAAAATTGACATTTTGCCTTTGTGCAGATTGCCATGTCTCTTTTTCGATTACTAGAAAATAAAACTTTTTTCAAAGTATCTCTCTTTTACAAACAAGCATTGCAGAGCTAGCTAAATGTTCTATTTCACCCCCCTGAAAAGAGAACAAATAGTACAACAAATATTATGGCTGAACTCAAATGTGCTGGTTGATAAAATAACTGTATTTATGGAAAAGCTGTTTGAAAAGGGTGTTTTGTTTGTAAATGATATTGTAAATTGGGATGGTAGAGTTATGTCTTTCATAGAGTTATCAGAATTGTATGGAAAGGTCTGCTCAATCCAAGATTACAACCAATTGATTACAGCATTACCCCAAAAATGGAGGAGGCCGGTGGTCAGCGGGAGGAGGTAGGGAAGATGTCTGTCTTCCCAATATAAAGAATCAAAACTGGCGGAGGAATAAAAATAGCATAAATAGGAAAGTTTACCAGTTTCATTTGAGGACGAGGATGTTGACAGCTGTGCCGTACAGAATACAAACAAGTTGGGAAGTGATTTTTGATGTAAAGATTCCATGCTACAGGGAGTATGAGTTGTATGAGGGGTATTGGGGGTGCGGAATGGAATTATTAAAATATATGTATATTTGGGGGTGGGGGGGTGGTTTGAGGAGCAACTCTTGGAGAACTGTTGGGAGGGGGATCTTGGAAGGCTGGTGGCCTGGCGGTTGTGAGCTTGGGCCGGTGGCTGATGGGTCGCTGGTTCGGGACCCCGTTTTTGACTTTGTGGGAGATCTGTCGATTTGCCCTTGTGCAGGACGTTGACCTTAGTTGCTTCTGTGGGTCACTCTGGTGGGAGTCTGTAAGATGACTAATGTGATGTAGATGTTGAGCGGCTCCACTGCAAATAGATCCTATGTTTTCAATATTCAACAGAACCCCCCCGCCCCCCAAACCAAAAAAACGGAGTCTAGAACCTGACCCATCAAATCAAGCTATTTATTTACATTGCTGAGTTCCTCATTACACAAATGTTTGTCCCTCTGCTTACCACAGATCGCAATTTCTCAAGTGTGATGTCTTTGGAGTTATACTAATTAGGGGCTGCACAATCCAATTCCATTAATTGCCTATTCGTTTGAGGATCCACAGAAAAAAATGAACGATTTTAATAAGCTTGACTCTTCCCAGGAATAAAGTTACACTCTAAAGTGGATTTGTGTGCTGGTGCCACTACAAATTAGTAAAACAATGCAGCAGCCATTTGAAATGAGCGCAAACACCTCTGCCGGCATGCTAATAGCTTTTCTTGCCTCTTTTTATTGTTATGTAAAGTAAATGGGTATGGAATAAACATTTGCAAGGCTCCAAGTGCACTCTGAGGAATATTAAAATAGAAACAATAAAGGCTAGAAAAGACATTTGGTAAATACTCAATTTTGTTATCCCTCCCAAATTAATTCATGATGGCATTCGGCACCATCCAATTGCATCATTAAGGCAAATAACAGTGTAATACATTTCTTTCCTTGGCAGTAAACAGTATTTTTGTTTAAAAGATTCTCCCACAATGAGATTAGCACTTTCGATCGATTGTTTACAACCACCAATGTGCTGGAGAATCACATATCTATTCATTTGTAGAAGAAAATGTGTGTAGGCCATTGACATGTTTGATTTTGAAAGCCTATATAATACAGAATGACACAGTAATTTAGCTGTTGTATTTTTATTGGTGTAGTTTTGTACAGGGAGGCTCTTTCTGTGAACTGGCATGATTGTAAAATATTGATTTGATTGATATTGTAGTTGCAGTATAGTGGCAGTGGAGCATTGTGTGTGTGTGTGTGTGTGTGTGCATGTGTGTTATGTGTGAGTGACAAAAGGAATTGTCTGTCTTTCACATAAGAGAAATTCCTGCTTGAATGACACATATTCTAGAGAGTTCTATTTCAATGTTGGACGCAAGAGATGTTTGTTGCGGGCAAGAGAAGCGGTGAAGTCTGAATGAGTGATGTGTGTGTTAGCCCAGTTAGGTAGGTGTGTGACTGACTGTGTGTGTGTGTGAGTTGTCTTGTTTCTGCGCTGTGCCGAGTTGATCCACTCTCCAGGGTACAACTCAAATTGATTAAATTTGCTAGGTAAGATGAGGGGCTGCCTAAACGCTCTAAGCAATTACTTGGCTGCAGCTCCCTGTGTAAAATATGGATTCAGTTCCTCACCGTTGTGTGATAAATCGGAACCTTTGGTCAGAATACGATGGTGAGTCACAGTTTTGGGGGAGATAAATATTCGTACGGATAAGAATGGGCGGAAGAGATTCATCCCGATGTCAATATTTATTGGACGGAAAGCTACAAGCCATGTGTCCCTATGTACTTCCTGTCTAAGCAATGTGATTTTAGGAAATGACATCTGTGTGGTCGGGGGAAACAGCTGGCTGCAGTGAGGGCGGCCATTAGCTCTTGACAGAGTCTCCCCGGAGCACCTGAGTAGGGATTGCCGCAAGGCAAAAGGCAAACGTTTATCGCACATCCTGCACTGCAAATGGCCACTAAAATCTTTGACGGCGTGATAGGTAGCCAGCTGTGAAGAGAGCACTGTGGTAGAGGAGTTGGAACAGTCTTTTGGGTCGAGCTGACGAGCCAAGTGTAGACATACACACCTGAGCCCAGACAGACGGACGGACAGAAACACAGAGCAGGACAGACCGTTAGACAAAGACGCAGTTACACATAGGACAGATGGACGGACAGACCACCGTCAGAGAAGGACAGCCAGGCTGGCAGACAGACAGGCAGATACACAGAGATGCTGAGCAAGACAGACAGACTCATCCGCACACCCCTAGAGAAACACAGACAAATGAAGGTTGCAGCACCTGTCACTGTGCTGTTCCCTTAGATCTATGTCTCTGCATAACCTACAAAGCACTCCAACCGACCTAGCAGTATTCACATTGGCAGATTGGATAAATTAATAATGATCCCGCTGCAGCTGAGCATATTGACTTGTTTTCTCCCTCCGCGTTGAGCACTCCCCACCTCCTATGTATTCAGCTAGACTACCGTACAAATGTCTTGCTCCATTCCTCTCTCCCCAGACATTGTGTTATTAGGTACACATTAATGGAGTCGTTTGGGTTCTTTGAAGTGTGGTAATTACATTAAATCCTCTGCATAGTGAAAAGTTAAAACTTGACCGATTGTGTCATATCGCCTGCTACTTCTATTATTAAAATGACTGTTTATTATCTCAGCAGTGAAGTACTGGTTTGCTGTGATTGCCAGCAGATTTCTGGCGATCCTTGTAATTGTACTCTGTGGTTCATCCATTATATTCAGCATTCAGATTGTCCTTTCTTTAAACTAATTCCCAAATGGCACCCTATTCCCTATATAGTGCAATACGTTTCAATAGGGCTTTGGTCAGAAGTAGTCCACTATAGGGAATAGGGTGCCATTTGGGATGGATATTTAATTTTAGGCTTCTAACCCTGAAACACAACAGATGAACAAACTTGCATTTTGATGGTAATCTTGATGGTAACAGATGGATAAAATGTGATGCCAATATAAAATGTTTTTGATGTTTGTTATTGTCAAGATATCATTCATTTATCTTTGTGTTGTATTGAGTAGTTTGGCCCATGTACTCGTTGAGACAGATTGCATTTTTCCATTTTGAAGTTATTAACAGGTGTATTCTCTCTCACCAGGTGCCTTCTGCAAAATATTGATTGATACTATTGAGGGAACTCCTGGCCTACATGTTGTCTGGAGTATGTTTCGGCCCCTAATCCAAGGGAAGGTCCTCTACACCCCTGACACACCTGCCACTCGACTAATGGTCAAAGAGGTAAGTAAAAGAGAAACTCATATTGTATGCACATCAGTTCAGGCGCTGGACCAGCAAAAAAAACATAAAAGTGAAATATCTCTGCTAGAGTCAATTTGAATAGAAGTCAGTGAAGAGAACTGAAAGTAAACTGATGTATGCAACACTCATATAAGTGTCATGGACGTTTACACTCATATCAGTGTCATGGACGTTTACACTCATATCATTGTCATGGACGTTTACACTCATATCAGTGTCATGGACGTTTACACTCATATCAGTGTCATAGACGTTTACTCTTGTATCAGTGTCATGGATGTTTACACTCGTATCAGTGTCATGGACGTTTACACTCATATCAGTGTCATGGACGTTTACACTCAAATCAGTGTCATGGACGTTTACACTCATATCAGTGTCATGGACGTTTACACTCATATCAGTGTCATGGACGTTTACACTCATATCAGTGTCATGGACGTTTACACTCATATCAGTGTCATGGACGTTTACACTCATATCAGTGTCATGGACGTTTACACTCAAATCAGTGTCATGGACGTTTACACTCATATCAGTGTCATGGACGTTTACACTCATATCAGTGTCATGGACGTTTACACTCAAATCAGTGTCATGGAGTGTAAACGTCCATGACACTGATACAAGAGTAAACGTCCATGACACTGATACGAGTGTAAACATCCATGACACTGATACGAGTGTAAACGTCCATGACACTGACATGAATGTAAACGTTCATGACACCGACATGAGTGTAAACGTCCATGACACTGAAATTAGTGTAAACGTCCATGACACTGATACAAGAGTAAACGTCCATGATACTGATATGTGTGTACACGTCCATGACACTGAAATGAGAGTAAACGTCCATGACACTGACATGAATGTAAACATCAGTGTCATGTATGTTTACACTTGTATCAGTGTCATGGACGTTTACACTCGTATCAGTGTCATGGATGATTACACTCATTTCCGTGGCATGGACTTTTACATTCATACTGTATCAGTGTCATGGACGTTTATATTCATATCAGTGTCATGGACGTTTACACTCGTATCAGTGTCATTGACGTTTACACTCGTATCAGTGTCATGGACGTTTACACTCACACTGTATCAGTGTCATGGACGTTTACAATCATGTCGGTGTCATGGATGTTTACACTCATATTAGTGTCATGGACATTTATACTTATTTCAGTGGCATGGACGTTTGCACTCATATCAGTGTCATCGACGTTTACACTCATATCAGTGTCATGGATATTTACACTCATATCAGTGTCATGGACGTTTCCACTCATATCAGTGTCATGGACGTTTACACTCAAATCAGTGTCATGGACATATGTACTAATTTCTATGGCATGGAGGTTTACACTCATATCAGTGTCATGGACGTTTACACTCATACTGTATCAGTATCATGGACATTTACACTCATTTCAGTGTCATAGATGTTTACACTCGTATCAATGTCATGGATGTTTACACTCGTATCAGTGTCATGGACGTTTACACTCATATCAGTGTCATGGACGTTTATTCTTTACACTTTATCAGTGTCATTTACTTTCATGTAGTACACTTACTCCCTAATATTTCCTAAAATGTACAAACCTGTTAAGTGACATTACTTGGGTGTCTATGTAAGTAGCTTGTACAATTAAAACTTTTGCCATTGTATCTATTTCCATATTTTTACTCCACAAATCAGTTGGCATTTACATTAGCTGGTAAATAAAAACGTGATGATATACGCTATGAACCCGTCTCCAAAAAAACAACTAGGAAGTGGAGATGGAGAACACACTCGGGGGAGATGAAAATATAATGTATTTTTCATGAAGTTTCTTCCGATATTAACATCATTTTGACAACGGCATAAACAAAACAAACAAATGTCGAGAAGCTGTAGGGAATTGGATGTGGAGAATATCCAGTGAGATAATGACTTCTAGCGGATCCACCAACTTCACAGTGACCGGCTCGGTCTTGGCATAGGGGCCCGTCTTTACACTCGGCACCGGCCGATTGTTTACATCTCAGTGCTCGGGATTAAATAACCCTGTTTACATTAGTCACAATGGGGGGTATATGAATCAGATGAGTCTCCTGGGGGTTAGGTGAAAGTACGAAGAAGCAGTATGTTCTCAAGGTCGGACTGGCTACAAAATAAATTAGATAGCACAGTGGGAATTCCATCAATTGGAGGACAAACAGATATGGCATTTTCTATTTTTTAATCACCATACTGTACATCTCTCTATCTTGTTTAAGGCAAATAGCACATTCAATGCATTGGCCATGATACAAGAGCTGGCAAATGCTTGGGAGGATTTCGGACATCTTGTTTGGGACTACTTTCAAAATGGCCGCCAAATCACTACACTGCGGGTAAGACTTATGACTCCTTCAATAGAAACACGGATATTTGATGTACTGTACTGCACCGGGGAGCTGGTTTACATGTATCTGATGTTAGACAAGGCCGAGTGACTTGTCATACATGCATCAGTGTCACAGTGTCTTATCTATGGTGACTATGTCTAATGTTAAAGTAACTGTCCAGTGTTTCCAGATTTCTATGAAATATGAACTGCAATTAATTACATGCAATTAATTACAATGTGAGTGAAATAGTTTCCTTCCAAAAAATTGTAATTAAGTATGTTAAAAATCAGTTTTTCTGTGTTGGGGTGGTGTGGACATAGCCCAACAACAGAACGGTGTGGGAGTATACTAGGGTTGAAGGGTGGGAAACACCAAGATTTCCCGGGATTTACAGCCTAAAACCACTCTCTTTTCCCGGGATAGATAACTGCGAGAAACCGGTAAATTATAATAAATGATTTATATAAACAGCATGGCGTGAAATGGAACTGTTAAATTATATGCAATGTCTAAATCTCGCTTCTCGTTGGCCTCTGCATGATGAATCAACACTCAGGGTGGGGACAGACAGTCTATCTCAGTATGGAGAACAGTTCACAATGCATGTAGACCTATCATCTCATTATGGTAACTTTTTTTCTTGTGACAAGGAGGCCTACATTTGCTGCAGCATAGCCTATGCTACAGTAATATAAAGACTGAATGCTCGTCTAATTTACCCATCTCCATCTGGCTTTCAGGGGTCACCTTGTTTTTTATTTTACAGATGATCATTTTTTTAACTGCAGCTGCAGTTTTAAAACAGCTATCAAGCACTCTCCTGACGTCTTTCTCTCTTTCCATCAACTCTAATCAAATTGCATCCAAAATAGATAATCCTGTTCTAAATTGATATATAGCCCTATATATAGACATCTTAGCCTACCTCTTTCACGTAATACATCCAATGCAGTATTAGCCCTATATTTAGCTAATTAATGATGGCTTATGCATAATATGCTTCTATCTTATAGCTTCTGTCTCTTGCGCAATATGCACACACCTGTGCTCTGCTGGCCTCTCAACCTCCTAAGGATCTGACCCTTTTTTTAAAATGTTCTCCTAAAATGACATACCCAAATCTAACTGCGTGTAGCTCAGGACCTGAAGCAAGGATATGCATATTCTTGTTACCATTTGAAAGGAAACACTTTGAAGTTTGTGGAAATGTGAAATTAATGTAGGAGAATATAACACATTAGATCTGGTAAAAGGTAATACAAAGAAAAAAATATGTTTTTTGTGTTTTTGTACCATCATCTTTGAAATGCAAGAGAATGTAATATTCCAAATGAAATATTCCAGGTTAGGCACAATTTATATTTTGGCCACTAGATGGCAGCAGTGTATGTGCAATGTTTTAGACTGATTCAATGAACCATTGCATTTCTGGTCAAAATGCTGTATCAAGACTGCCCCAATGTGCCTAATTGGTTAATTAATACATTTTAATGTTCATAACTGTGCATTCTCCTCAAACAATAGCATGGTTTTCTTTCACTGTAATAGCTACTGTAAATTGTACAGTGCAGTTAGATTAATAAGAATTGAATCTTTCTGCCCATATCAGATAAGGCTATGTCCTGGGAAATGTTCTTGTTAGTTACAACCTCATGCTAATAACGTTAGCCTATGTTAGCTCAACCGTCCCACGGGGGGGACACCGATCCTGTAGAGGATGCTCCTTAGCTCTTGGAGTCCCATGCAGGAATAGCTAGACTAGAATAGCTTGCTGGACATTATATTTTTCGCATTTCTTATACCAATATACTATTCAAAGAGGGACACAAGCTCTTTTTTGCTAAATGTTAAATACAGAAGCCAATTGAACTCATGGGTAGTTTGAAAGAAGAGCGAATGCACGATGGCTATAACAGATATTTATTCATACCCATAACCATTCAATCTTCCTGAAGAGAAGTAAAAGCCTTCTGCATCTAATTTTATTCCTATATTATTCAAGGATGTCATTAGAATGATGAAGATAAGGACAACAAAACGTATTTAATTGAACTGGTAAAAGCAAGGAAGGAGTGAAGCAACAATAGAGAGAGAAAGAGGAGGTAGGCTAAAAACATTAGAGGAAATATTGTGAAAGGTATAGATGCGTCAGCCTGCTAATTATACAAACAGGCACTATTGTTTTCAAATATTTTATAAAACTCTCTAGCCTGTACATGTAACTTTGTAGACCGTATGTGCGGCACCAGAATCGCAGGTTCACTTCTGCTTTATCATGGTTTGAACGATGTGCGTAATTCCAGTCCATATAATACAGTATAATACAATACAGTAATACATTTCACACTCAAAAAGATTAGCCTAAAGGAGCTAGTTTAATTTATTTACCCAAGAGAGCACATCGCGAGCTATATCTATATGGGCTTTTATGTTTTTATGCCTTATAATGCTTTTGAATGTCACTTCTGGTTTTGGCAGGAAATACCGGTTCACCCGGGAGAAAAGGGATTTATTCTCGGGATGGAACATTTGTAAAATACTGTGTTTTTCAAGTGTTGTTTCTCCAATTAATGCTTTGGCCAGAAATATGAGTAAAGGACGAGTCAACAACATTATTTGGGTATTAGTTAACAGAATAGGAACGTCTAATGTAAGTGATAAATTAATCAAGTTGAAAAGAGCTTTTAATATCCTTATCAATTCGTTGTAATAATCCTTGTCCACTTTCATTTTGAATGACGTACTGTACACAAGCCTTCCCGTCTGATGTTGAACATATCCTCCTGCAGCAAGAAAGAAAGAGTATACTGTTTCCACTAGGAATATTTATCAACCTTTGAGAACTGCTTTTCTTACCTGATATCTCTCAACAATAGACTCCTACATTTCCCACCATAACATGTTTTTAACACTAATTCAGCTGAAAAATATACATTTATTGTAGCATATGGAAATGGTGAAAAAGAAAGTAATTATGGGTAAGTGCTGCGTAACTTTCACCTCGGCAGTCAGGGAAGAGGATTAGCTTCCCTGTTCCCTTGAAGCTGACATTACTCACGTGTCACCTGAAATGAGCTTATGGGCAGCTAGGGGAGAACGTAGCCGAGCGCTCCATATAGCCAGGGTATTCATTACCCTAGCCCTAACCTTTACACAAATGGACCCGGCAATTCTCCTTTGTCTTCATTTTCTCCCTCTGAGTGGCGTCCGACCGGACTCTCCTCAGAATGGGTAGCTCTGCTGGTATGTCATCTTCTCCAGAGGTCTCTCAAGGTTTTGGCAACTTTCTACATTGATGGCAATCATGGCACAGCTGAGTTATCAGCCGAGCTGAAGAAAGAGAATCTCTTAAATCCCAAATGAACCCCTTGCCCCTAGACACAGAAAGGATCTAGGAGGATTGAATAGGTCTAAGGAATATGGTGAAAATTTCACCTTGTGTCACGCTCTGACCTTAGATATCTCTGTTTTCTTTATATTTTGGTTAGGTCAGGGTGTGACGAGGGTGGGTATTGTGTAGGCGTTTTGTATGTCTAGGGGCTTTGTAGGTCTAGGTATTTGTATGTCTATGGTTGCCTGATATGGTTCCCAATCAGAGGCATTTGTTTATCGTTGTCTCTGATTTGGGATCATATTTAGGTAGCCATTGTCCCTTTTGTGTTTGTGGGTTCTTTTCTACAGCAAGTTGTCTTTGTGCACTCATTTGTATAGCTTCACGTGTCGTTTTGTTATTTTGGTTAGTTTGTTCAGTGTTCATTCTTATAAGGCTGTGCCTTGGTCTGATTCATACGACGAAGATGACACCTTGACTGTCAAAGGGCAAGATGAAGTTACTACCAATTTGCTTACACCCATTCAATCCTTTCAGATCTACACATGTGCATAGGGGAGAGGGGACAGTTCAGATTAGGATAGGGAACTTCATGTTTACCAGCTTGATCTTAAGTGTTTCCCATAGCATTAACTGTAGCTATACTTGCTATTTTCTTGACTAATTCAGGACTTATGCCATTGAGAAAGCAGTAAAATAAAATCATTAAGATAAATGATAAATTCAAACCTAACAAGGAAATTTCCAATACTATTTCAGTAAAAGCACTATTCTCAAACTCTACCATTGTAACTACCCATCCCGGATCCGGGAGCGTAAACATCAACTGACACTAATTAGCATAACGCAATGGACATAAATATTACTAGAAAATATTCATATTCATGAAATCACAAGTGAAATATATTGAAACACAGCTCAGCATTTTATTAATCACCCTGTCATCTCAGATTTTGAAAATATGCTTTACAGCCAAAGCAAGACAAGCATTTGTGTAAGTTTATCGATAGCCTAGCATAGCATTATGCCTAGCTAGCAGCAGGCAACCTTGTCACGAAAATCAGAAAAGCAATCAAATTAAATAGTTTACCTCTGATGAGCTTCAGATGTTTTCACTCACAAGACTCCCAGTTAGATAGCAAATGTTCCTTTTTTCCCCAAATATTATTTTTGTAGCTTAAATAACTCCGTTAGTTCTTCACGTTTGGCTGAGAATTCGACCGGAAATTGCGGTCACGACCACGTCGAAAAATATTCCATATTAGCTCCATAATATCGACAGAAACATGGCAAACGTTGTTTATAATCAATCCTCAAGGTGTTTTTCAAATATCTATTCAATAATATATCAACCAGGACAGATGGCTTCTTAGTAGGAAAGAGAGAAACAATGACCACATTTGTCCTTTACGCACAAAACACTCTGAGAGACTTCAGCTGACCACTGACGCAATGTTGACATTCAGGCTCATTTTTTCAAAATAAAAGCCTGAAACTATGTATTGTGACACTAGACACATTAGGAAAGCCATAGAACAAGGAATCTGGTTGATATCTCATTCACTGCTCAATAGGGATGCATAGGCACACAGAGGTTTCTAAATAAGAGTCACTTCCTGATTGGATTTTTATCAGGCTTTCGCCTGCATTATCAGTTCTGTTATACTCCCAGACAATATTTTTTACAGTTTTGGAAACTTTAGAGTGTTTTCTATCCTAAGCTGTCAATTATATGCATATTCTAGCATCTTGTCCTGACAAAATAGCCCATTTACTTAGGGAACGTTATTTTTCCAAAAATGAAAATAGCACCCCCTAGATTCAATATAACTAGTTCAAATCTTGCCAACAGGTAAAACTATAGGTTTACAACATCAATTCAACATTACATTACAGTAAAATAGCAACTGATTATTAACAGTTGCCATTTAGTAGACGCCAAACCAGTGACCATCTTGCAAAATGTCAAGCAGAAATTATTATTAGAAAATGCTAAGGAGGGCTAGTTTGAGTTTTCTTTGGCTGTTTTCGTTCGAAGACCTTCTCATGTCAGATAATGACATTTGACACGTGGACGCCAAGGTTAAATGGCATATATGCAACAATCTGGTCCAAATGCCACTGAACGTTAAGAGTAGTAGAACATATATGCCATGTTTAAACAATTGAATTTCAGTGACCCTTTACAAATATTATTTACTCTAAAATAAAGACACTGCATTGTTTCCAATACATCTCTCTGCATGTTACAGATGTACCTCTTCAAACCTAAATTAAGTATTCCATTCTCACTGACACAGAATGGTTGAACTGATTTTTCGAAAAGGTCAGGAGAAACATGGAGATGACATCATTTGACACTTTGACCCCATGCTAAACGGAATGTCATTCCCGAAGTGTTGACTTAGAAATGCCACTGAACACATTGCTCAGAATATGTTTGAGGCGTGTGTATGTGTGCGTTTCCAGCATGTTTTGACTTCAAATTATGCACACTACATTATGAGCAGACCATGTTCAATTTATGAAGTTATACAATACAACACTGCAATTATCGTGTTATTACACTGTTGCAATTTCATGGTTGCCAGCATACTGTATGTACCGTACAAAGCACACTGAGTGGAGCAGTCCCAGACAGACGGAAAGTCTGCATCCTATCCCCTTTATAGTGCACAACTTTAATCTGGGCCCATAGGGATCTAATCAAAAGAAGTGCCCTATATAAGGAATAGGGTGCAATTTTGGACGCAGGCCCAAAGTGTTTTAACCAAACCTGTACCAGGGAACGTACAGTACCTGCGTAGGAAGCTTTTATGTAAGGACGCCCCAGTGTTCTACACCAGAGGAATAGGCGGCCGTTAGCTTTTTTTAAACAGCACAAATAGGGCTGTAACAGCAAGGTCGTTTGCATCTAGATTAGCACATCTCTTCGTTAACTCTTTGAGTGCCGAGCGAAATCATGGCACGAGGCTCAAGCCAAGCTGACAGTGAAGAGTTAACGCACAGCTGGTTCTTACCGCACTGGGGTGAGGGCTGGGGGAAGAGGGGAGGATGGGGAGAAGGGAGACAGTCACATGAATCGCAGTGTGAGTGTGTGTGTGTAAACAAGTGCATCTGCGTATGTGCAGGTGTGTGTGCCTGCATCATGGACCTCCATGGTCATGAAAAAAGTGGTTGTAAATTCCCAAGCCTGCAGTACAACAGTGCCATCTAGCTTAATGTTTCTAATTAATTCTCTCATAGAGAAAAAAGCAAAGTCCTGTAGGTGGGATGTCTTGGGATTGTGCAGGTCCACAATTAGCTTCCACTGCATTCATTTCTCAGTGCATTAATTGTTTTATAATCTGATGAGTGTAAATTACCCACACAAACCCTCTCCTCTTGTTGCCAAACCAGGCCCTGCTGGATAACCCTGTGTTTGTAGCCTTGCTCAACCAACGGCTCAAAGGCACAAGATGGACGGCAGAACTGCTCGCCAACTTCCTGTACAATGGGCCCCCCGAGGGTCGCCCCACGGGCATGCCGCCGAATGACTGGCGCAACGCGTTCAACACCACAAGCCAAATCCTGGATCTCCTGAAGAAGTTCATTGGGGTATGTTCATTATTTTGCTTCACATTGTCAAAAAGGAGATTTGATACCTTTCCCCCCACTACAAAATACACTGACATTTTGTAATGTGTTTGTCTATGCGCCCTAGCTCCATGATATGGGCTACAACTTTCAACACTGTGTACTTTCACAGTATGTAATTTGATTGTGTGAATACGAAGCAAGGTTGCCAATTGTTTCAGTGTTTACAAAAGTCCATATCAATTGACCTTGACAGCGTTCAGAAAAACGCCTTACAACAGCCAACTGCTGTGGTAATAAAAAAAGAAAGATCGTTATAAGCATCCAAGGACACACATTTCTGCTACCGTAACAGCAGAAAACAAACGGTGCACATCTCCACACATGAGGACGTGCAGGCAGTTGGGCGGACATTGACATATTGATCTGTAAGTTGGTTTGCAGCGATACACTACATTCTCCGATGCTATGTGGCCCCACGAGTAGACTACAGACATATCTCAAATGCCCTTATCCTCTTCCTTATTGCTAATACCTGGGAGATGACATCTTAGCCTCCTGGGGTTCAGCCACATGTGACAAATGAATTCCAAAGTAATGCAATCCATTTTTAGTCCTGATGGCATTCCATATTTTTATTTTATTTGATTTATTTCACCTTTATTTAACCAGGTAGGCTAGTTGAGAACAAGTTCTCATTTGCAACTGCGACCTGGCCAAGATAAAGCATAGCCGTGTGAACAGACAACACAGAGTTACACATGGAGTAAACAATTAACAAGTCAATAACACAGTAGAAAAAAAGGGGAGTCTATATACAATGTGTGCAAAAGGCATGAGGAGGTAGGTGAATAATTACAATATTGCAGATTAACACTGGAGTGATAAATGATCAGATGATCATGTACAGGTAGAGATATTGGTGTGCAAAAGAGCAGAAAAGTAAATAAATAAAAACTGTGGAGATGAGGTAGGTGAAAATGGGTGGGCTATTTACCAATAGATTATGTACAGCTGCAGCGATCGGTTAGCTGCTCAGATAGCTGATGTTTGAAGTCGGTGCGGGAGATAAAAGTCTCCAACTTCAGCGATTTTTGCAATTCGTTCCAGTCACAGGCAGCAGAGTACTGGAACGAAAGGCGGCCGAATGAGGTGTTGGCTTTAGGGATGATCAGTGAGATACACCTGCTGGAGCGCGTGCTACGGATGGGTGTTGCCATCGTGACCAGTGAACTGAGATAAGGCGGAGCTTTACCTAGCATGGCCTTATAGATGACGTGGAGCCAGTGGGTCTGGCGACGAATATGTAGCGAGGGCCAGCCGACTAGAGCATACAAGTCGCAGTGGTGGGTAGTATAAGGTGCTTTAGTGACAAAACGGATGGCACTGTGATAAACTGCATCCAGTTTGCTGAGTAGAGTGTTGGAAGCGATTTTGTAGATGACATCGCCGAAGTCGAGGATCGGTAGGATAGTCAGTTTTACTAGGGTAAGCTTGGCAGCGTGAGTGAAGGAGGCTTTGTTGCAGAATAGAAAGCCGACTCTTGATTTGATTTTCGATTGGAGATGTTTGATATGGGTCTGGAAGGAGAGTTTGCAGTCTAGCCAGACACCTAGGTACTTATAGGTGTCCACATATTCAAGGTCGGAATATGCGGGTGCAGGCAGCGATCGGTTGAAAAGCATGCATTTGGTTTTACTAGCGTTTAAGAGCAGTTGGAGGCCACGGAAGGAGTGTTGTATGGCATTGAAGCTCGTTTGGAGGTTAGATAGCACAGTGTCCAATGACGGGCCGAAAGTATATAGTATGGTGTCGTCTGCGTAGAGGTGGATCAGGGAATCGCCCGCAGCAAGACCAACATCATTGATATATACAGAGAAAAGAGTCGGCCCGAGAATTGAACCCTGTGGCTGCCAGAGGACCGGACAGCATGCCCTCCGATTTGACACACTGAACTCTGTTTGCAAAGTAATTGGTGAACCAGGCAAGGCAGTTATCCGAAAAACCGAGGCTACTGAGTCTGCCGATAAGAATCTGGTGAAGAATCCATATCTCAAAATGGATGCCGGGATGAAGATGTTTACTCGCATCATTTACCTGTTCCCTGTCACATAGACTCAATGCATGCTGAGCGTAGATGGGGGGAGAACATTTTAAATGTGCTCCCTTTCTCTCTCTCTCTCTCTCTCTCTCTCTCTCTCTCTCTATCTCTCTCTCGCTCTCTCTCTCTCTCTCTCTCTCTTCAAGGAGCTTTATTGGCATGGGAAACATATGTTGACATTGCCAAAAGCAAGTGAAATAGATAATAAACAAAAGTGGAATAAACAATCAGAAACTAAAAGTAAACATTACACTCAAAACATTTCCAAAAGAAGACATTTAAAATGTCATATTATGTCTATGTACAGCGTTGTAAAGATGTGCAAATAGTTAAAGTACAAAAGGGATTTGCAATGGTGTTTGTTCTTCATTGGTTGCTCTTTTCGTGCGGCAACAGGTCACAAATCTTGCTGCTGTGATTGCACACTGTATTTCACCCAATAGATATGGGAGTTGGATTTGTTTTCAAATTATTTGTGAGTCTGTGTAATCTGAAGGAAATATGTGTCTCTAATATGGTCATACATTTGGCAGGAGGTTAGGAAGTATAGCTCAGTTTCCATTTTGTGGGCAGTGTGACACAACAGGGGAATAAAAATTCTCTCTCGTTCTCTCTCTCGTTCTCTCGTTCTCTCTCTCTCTCTCGTTCTTCCTCTCTCTCATTCTTCCTTCCTCTCTCTCTCTCTCTCTCCCTTTCTTCCATTCGCTCTCTCTCTTTCTTCTATTCTCTCTCCCGTTCTTCCTCTTTCTCTCTCTCTCATATTCTTCCTCTCTCCCTTTCATCTCACTCTCCCATTTGCACAACTAAAGAATGTTTGAATTTCTCTCCTGCTTTAGCATTTTTTATCAGTGTATTAATTCATGAGTTCATGTAGTCAATACATGTCAAGTTGAGAAAACATGGCAAGATTGAACATTAAATTAACATTTTTTATCTTTCAGGTCCTTTGAACCGAATAAGTCATATTACTAGTAATACAACATTGATGCTTTTTTACATTTGTTGAATTCATTTTACACTTTTTGAAAACGAAACACCAAATTGGATCCACGCATTACAGCCACAAGATGGATTATTCCACTATTAATTGTGTTAATAAACTTGAAACAACAATGTAGCTAATCATTGATGATATCGTCATGATGGTCGTTAAAGATGTTGACTGGGTGCCTACAAGCTACTTCCTAAAGTGAGCCATAGATGAATTTAACTGATTTATACTCTGCGTTATCACCATGGAAGCAGGCAGCTAGTCCTACCCATCAAAATATGCTGGCATCTGGGGGAAAACACACATACAGTATAAAGTATAAACACATGATTATCATATGATGGTGGGCCATATGAGAGGCATGCTCATCTCATCCCGCAGCTGTCAGTTAGCAGCCCTCGCGTGGCCTCTACATCCTCTACAATCACTGTATTTGCTGCTACTCCCTACCCAACGTCCTTCCATATCTGGAAGTGGTTCTACACCCCAAATGGCACCCTATTCCCTTCATAGTGCACTACTTTTGACCAGAGCCCATAAGGTGCCTTCAGGGACGCATCCTGGGTCTAATGTAGGACAGCGAGAGCTTGAGGGTGGTAGCACTGTCAGTAGGTTAGTTCCTTAGCTGGGATCGAAGTCCAAACATGGCAACGACTCAGGCTTGGCACCATCATGTCAAGTGGTTGGGTAAAAGGATGACGGTGTTTAACATACTTCCTGTTTCTCGTAATAGGATGGAGTAGTGTGAAGTTGCCTCTAGACGGTGATCTTGGATCAGTTTAGCATTTTCCCCGCTAACGGTTAAAGTTAGGATTGGGGCAGTTTTAAGCTGATCTGAGGCCTGTACCATTTAGCTAATAGAATTTTGATGGGTCGACTTAGGACAGTGGGCTTGTGCTGAATGACTGCTTAGCCTTTCCTCACTGGACCACTACAGATTAAAAAGTGTTTAATGCAGTTGGTGTTTGACTAAGTGTTATTGTGATATGTTGTCATGGAGATTATGAACTAAGTGAAATATGGGAAGAGTTTTAAAAATATGTATTTGTTTAAGAGATGCTGCCACATGGTTGGTCATAGTATGTAAACCAGTGGTGGTCATGATGAGGAGGACAATTTTTTTTGTTCATGAACATGGACTTATTTCTATTACAGCTGTCATGACGTTGGCCTGGGGTGTAGGTTTATGACAGTCATACATACCTCCTCCCCCCTTTTTCCTCTCTCTACCCTACTGAGGTTACATTTGCAAAACCCTTGGTTAACATAGAGATTCTGGGAACATCAGAAGGTGGGGGGAAATTAACTATATTCTGGCAATCCGATCAATTGAACATATGCGGTGGTACTTAATGAATATAATGTCAGTTCGGTTGTCATCTGAGACATTCTCATCAATGATAAGATGACATAAACTCTACAGTGGAAAGTCTACACATCAGAGTTATCGGATTCACATGGAATTGTTGTTCAATTTAAATGTTTGAATATGAAATACTCGAATTGACGCTATACCTTTTCATGAGGTTGCTACAACCTAGCCTATGAATGACAGTTTACAACGTAGGTGCACACAGGTAGAGAGAAATTTGATGACAGACAGAGACACATGAACAGACAGTCCATGTCTCACTGTCTGGGGATGAGAACCAATAGTCTTCCAGGTTTTGTATTGAAGTCAGTGTACCAAGAGGAGGACGGAAGCTAGTTGTCCTCCAGCTACACCATGGTGCTACCCTACAGAGTGCTGTTGAGGCTACTGCAGAACTTCATTGCAAAACAGTGTGTTTTTTTTGCCCTCTCTTCTCCCCAATTCTGTGGTATATAATTGGTAGTTACAGTCTTGTCCCATTGCCGCAACTCCCATACGGACTCGGGAGAGGTGAAGGTCAAGAGCCGTGCGTTCTCTGAACACAACCCAGCCAAGCCGCACTGCTTCTTGACATAATGCCCACTTAACCTGAAAGCTAGCCGCACCAATGTGTCGGAGGAAACACTGCACCTGGCGACTGTGTCAGCGTGCATTGCTCCCGGCCCGCCACAGGAGTTGCTAGTGCGAGATGGGACAAGAACATCCCTCCCGGCCAAACCCTCCCCTAACCCAGATGATGCTGGGCCAATTGTACGCCACCCCATGAGTCTCCCACTCGCGGCCCGGCTGCGACAGAGCCTGGACTTGGACCAGGATCTCTAGTGGCACAGCCAGCACCGCGATGCAGAGGCTTAGACCACTGTGCCACTCGGGAGGCAGAACAGTGTGTTTTAATCAATTATTTGGTGACATGGAAATATATGTAGTATAGTTTTATCTAAAAAGGAAAACTGTTTTCAACGTTTTAAAATTTTTATTTTTATGAAATTCACTGAGGAGGATGGTCCTCCCCTTGGTCTTCTGAGGAGCCTCCAAGTATGTAAACTGGCTCATGGTTAATACATTTCAGGTATGTCACAATATATAGCCCTTTATAATGCATTGTGAGTACACAAATAAACTTTCCCTACATTCAGGACAAACTGCCCAAGAATCATATAATGTACTCTATAACTAACAGCCAAAAATGTGACATGCTGAATTTGGCCGTTCTGTTAATAACTGAATAAAAACATGTACATCGTATGCTGTCTGTGAATATAATATAGCATCGTATAGGACCTTCTTAACTGAGAGAAAGTGTCACAAGGGTGGAGAAGATGTGTGTGTGTGTGTGTGGACAGCTGTCAAGACAGACTCACTCCCCTGATGGCTATAGCTCATTAAAGAAGGACATGGTGAGTTCCAGCTAACTACCAAGCCTGTACCTCATGAGTATGTCTCAGCCGTAGCCCAAAACATATCCCTTGGTACCTCCACATCATTTGTAACTTCGCTGTTGTCCAGTGTATTGTTTTCAGTGTCAGTACCCAAACATGTTATTTCTCAGGCAGGTCTTATAGTTTCTGCACATCGCTTATTTTTTGGAGAGTGGTATTGTAGAAAGGCTACACTATAAATGTTGCAAAAAAATTGTGACGAGCATTTATGCCAATATGATACGATCATGTTTAAATCTAAACCTTACTGTCTGTGTAGGATACAAAATATTGTGTATGGTAGTGCGGAAGAGCCAACCTTTATATGCAGAGACTCGAACTTGAGATCTACACACTCAAATCAGGTTTACAATAAGTTAGCAGTCTACCCTGAGAGCATTGATCAGAATGACAAATCATGTCATTTTAAACATTATTTACAACAATCTACCCAAGGTAGAGGTACTCTGATGTTGGATGTAGTTGAGTATTGTTGCTCTGAAAGCAGATACATATTGGTGAGTTGAAGTGAGGTGAGTATCGATTGCAGTGTTGGGAAGCTACTCTGAAATTATAGTTGACCAAACAACCAATTACGTCACAGAAGTTAAGCTACTCTTAATAAAATAATAGTTTACTTAACTAAAGCTACTTTGAAAAAGTAGTTCACTACATCCAAGATACTGAAAATGATCATATCTGAATCTGAAATGTCAGACTGCAAATTGCAAGAACACATCACACTAGAGTCAGATGTTAACAGGGGGCAGATGTTAACAGGGGGAAGATGTTAACAGGGGGCAGATGTTAACAGGAGTCAGATGTTAACAGGGGTCAGATGTCAGATGTTAACAGGAACCAGATGTTAACAAAGTCAGATGTTAACAGGAATCAGTTGTTAACAAAGTCAGATGTTAACAGGAGTCAGATGTCAGATGTTAACAGGAGTCAGATGTTAACAAAGTCAGATGTTAACAGGAGTCAGATGTCAGATGTTAACAGGAATCAGATGTTAACAAAGTCAGATGCTAACAGGAGTCAGATGTCAGATGTTAACAGGAGTCAGATGTTAACAAAGTCAGATGTTAACAGGAGTCAGATGTCAGATGTTAACAGGAATCAGATGTTAACAAAGTCAGATGTTAACAGGAGTCAGATGTCAGATGTTAACAGGAGTCTGATGTCAGATGTTAACAGGAATCAGATGTCAGATGTTAACAGGAATCAGATGTTAACAAAGTCAGATGTTAACAAAGTCAGATGTTAACAGGAGTCAGATGTCAGATGTTAACAGGAGTCAGATGTTAACAAAGTCAGATGTTAACAGGAGTCAGATGTCAGATGTTAACAGGAGTCTGATGTCAGATGTTAACAGGAATCAGATGTCAGATGTTAACAGGAATCAGATGTTAACAAAGTCAGATGTTAACAAAGTCAGATGTTAACAGGAGTCAGATTTCAGATGTTAACAGGAGTCAGGTGTTAACAGAATGTGTAATGTAGCCTATTAAATACAAAAAAACATGTTTCAAGTGAGAATTTGGTCTGATACCGAAAAAGAAAGGGAATTCTTACCTACTTCACCCGCATTTTATTTTATATTAGCCCAAAAATGTGTGTGTAGTTCCAGTAGTTAGCTACACCGCTATATGGCGTTAGTAGCTACACCGCTATATGGCAACAAAAAAAAAGAAATTAACTACTGAAAACACTACCAAGATATTCATTCATTTAGATATTCATTTCTCTACTCCCCAACAGCGGTCGATTTGAGATTGCTTTCTAAAGGTAATGGGACTCCATTGAGTGCAAAGAAGTTTCATCATGTCTTTGACATTACAACTGGCATCAATGGCCTTGAAGTCTCCAGCTTTCAGTGTTGTTGGCAAGATGGTAGATGCCGAGAGTGGGTATAGTAGTTTTGGACATGTTCTTTCTGTGTAATATCTACGAAACATGCAGGGCTGGAATGGCCAAGGTGGATAAAGATGCCTGTTTGTTCAGTTCGCTGTATCTTACATTTGCTTTCCGTTACTCTTTTTTTTGTATCGGCATTAACACAGTATACATGATCACCACCCCCAAAAAAATAAAAACTAAGAAGTAGATTGTGCTAATTTACTGGCACATTGAACAATGGTGCATGCTGTAGTTTAAGAACAAGGGTGAGCTCTAAAAACAATGATGTGATATCTGAATTCCTCCATCTTTATGCACCTTCGCCATTGTTTGGGAACTTTTAAGAAATGGTGTTTCCAAAGTGAAATTCCCAGTATCCTGATATCTCATCTCTAATCTTATATTAACATCATATTCTTGTTTTAGTAAGACCCCTAGCAGTTTGTAAAGAATTACACTTATTTTCTCTCTTTCTTGTCTTTTCATGTTACAGTGCTTGAACCTGGATAAGTTTGAGGCTGCCGACAGTGAGAGACATCTCATGACTAGAGCCTTGGAGCTACTAGAGAGCAATAGGTACTGGGCTGGTATCGTTTTCGAAGACCTCAACCCTGCCGCCAGCCACCCCCCTCCTTACGTCAAGTACAAGATCCGCATGGACATTGATAAGGGGGAGCGTACGAATAAGATCAAAGAAAGGTAGGCCCAATGCACAGCCTCTGCGCCCTCACCATGTTTTAGTGCTAATGAGAAAACATTGGACAACATGGCCCGTATTCATAAAGCGTCTTAGAGGAGTGCTGATCCAGGATCAGGTCCCCCGTGTCCATGGAATGTAATTCAATAGGATCTAAAGGCTAAATTGATGCTACACTCTTTGAAAAAAGGTGCTGTCTAGAACCTAAAAGGGTTCTTCAGCTGTCTCCATAGGATAACCCTTTGAATAACCCTTGTTAGTTCCAAGTAGAACCCTTTTGGGTTTCATATAAAACCCTTTCCACAGAGGATTCTACATGGAACCCAAAATGGTTATACCTGGAAACAAAAATGGGTTTTTACCTAGAACCAAAATGGTTCTCCTATGGCAACAGCCGAATAACCCTTTTGAAACCCTTTTTTCTAAGAGTGTAGAGCAGCGCTCCTACTCTGAGACACGTTTTGAATACAGGCCCTGATGTTGCTGAGACACATTATCAATACAGGCCCTGATGGTCCTGAGACATTATGAATACAGGCCCTGATGTTGCTAAAACACATTATGAATACAGGCTGTGATGTTGCTGAGACACATTATGGATACAGGCCCTCATGTTGCTTAGCCAATTCTTTCAACTGACATGTCAACTTTTACCAGACAATTGTAGTAGTATCTGAAGCAAAACAGACATTTTATTGCATAGTTTCTGTCCTATGTCTCAGGCGATATATAATAAGCATGCAGTGCCCAAAAAATTATGATTCCATGTTACTCATGGGACAAAGGTCATAACCCATGACATAAATATTAGTGTAACGTTTGTCTGTTTCATCCATGATGTTTCCAAACCCAGCTTTCTCTTAGGCTGCATTTACACGGAAGCCCAATTCTGATCATTTTTCCACTAATTGGTCTTTTGACCAATTACATCAGATAGTTTCACATCAGCTCTTGTTCAGAGCTGATTTGATTGGTCAAAAATGTCAAAATTGGGTTCCCTGTGTAAACAGCCTTAGACAATGATCGTTGTGTTATGTGTGTCCTTTCAATTTAAAGGGGATGGACTCCTGGGGCCCGTAGCAACTCCTTTAACGACCTGCGCTATATATGGGGAGGCTTCGCCTATCTGCAGGACATGATGGACCATGGCATAATACGGGCACACACAAACAAATCCCAGCCGCTCGGCGTGTTTGCCCAGCAAATGCCATATCCCTGCTATGTGGACGATGTGTGAGTACAAAAGCTGTTATCGGTCTGTCCCGTGATCAGAGAGGCAAGAAGGCATTACCGCAATAAAAATCTACTCACTTGGGGACTTGCCACTCACCGCTACCACAGGCTAGAGTAATGGGCTTATCTGTCACTTAGCCCGCACAAATTTCCCTGTGGAAACTCTTCCGAAGCTCTCTCTCATGTTGTCTTCCGTCCCTGGATACTGCTGTCTGTTGCATCCACAACTCTGGGAGGTAGAGAGAGAGAGGAGAGAAGTGTTAATATTCAAATTCAAACTTGAAAGTTTGATGCCCTTCATGAGTTTTTTAATTATGAATTGTGTCAAAGCTGGGGAAAAACACATTTGTTGCAAGATGGAGATACAACAAGACAGAGCTAAATAAAACTTAGCTATTGATTTAGTCCGACCACATGCAGACCATGTCCTGAGCATTGGAGACCTGAATGCTTGATGTATCTTTAAATTATTCAGGCTACATTCTTATGTTCCCTCCCTTTCATTCAATATCACATTTCCTCCTTAAGAAACTACCCAATTCCCTCATGAAACCACACACAAAGTCCATCATATGTAGAGATTGATAGGGACCATTGTATTCTGTGTGAATCAGGTATTCATCAGCGTTACTGTTCTAAAGCACAATGGATAGGTGTATTTCGCCAAGGGAGATAGACTGCACTATAGCGCTCAATCTTAGGCAGTTAAGATTTCCTCGGAGGCAGGGAAATTACTCCAATCTACACGGCTTTATCATTTCCAATAATATACTCAGAGCTCAATGATGTCATCGGGGGACAGATCATTTCAAAGGAGATCAAAGTCCACTAGTGCAACAAAGTAGGTCCCAAATGCCACCCTATTCCCTATATAGTGCACTACTTTTGACCGGAGACATATGGGCCATTTGCAACAAAGCCACAATGTTTCAGGAGACAGACACATATTTCCCCCGTTGGAAGTCACTGTCCCTGATTTAATTAAAAAACAATACTCTATACGGCATCAGAGCATATTGCATAACAACCTTCGTTGGAATGTACATTAGCCTTACTATGATACAGACATACAGCATTAGGACCAGGGCTAGAGGGAGTAGTGACAAGAGTCAAGAGATCAAAAATCGAATCAAATTGTATTTGTCACACACGACGAATACAGCAGCTATAGACCTTACCGTGAAATTCTTACTTACAAGTCCTTAACCAACAGTGCAGTTCAAGAAATATAGTTAATAAAATATGTATAAAATAAACGAAAGTAAAAAAATATCTAATCAATCAAAAAGTAACACAAGAAATGTACATAACAATAACGAGGCTATATACAGGGGGTACCGGTACTGACTCAGTGTGCTGGGGTACAAGTTAAACTAGGTGATTTGTAAAGTGACTTTGCACAGATAATAAACAGCGAGTAGCAGGAGTGTAAAACAAGCAGGGTGGGCATTTGATTAGTTGTTCAGCAGTCTTATGGCTTGGGAGTAGAAGCTGTTAAGGAGCCTTTTGGTCCTAGATTTGGCAAAAGGGTACTGCTTGCAGTGCGGTAGCAGAGAGAACCATCTATGACTTGGATGATGAGTCTTTGACAATTTTTTGGGGCTTCCTCTGACACCGCCTGGTATAGAGGTCCTGGATGTCAGGAAGCTTGGCCCCAGTGATGTACTGGTCGTACGACCTACTATGTGTAGCACCTTACAGTCAGATGCCGAGCAGTTGCCATACCAGGCGGTGATGCAACCGGTCAGGATGCTCTCTACGGTGCAGCTTTTAGAGGATCTGGGGACCCATGCCAAATCTTTTCAGTCTCCTGAGGGGGAATAGGCTTTGTCGTGCCCTCTTCACAACTGTCTTGGTGTGTTTGGGCCATGATAGTTTGTTGGTGATGTGGGGATGATCCCCAAACCTGAGAGCGTTGCAGATGTGCTGTTGCCTACCCTTACCACCTGGGGGGCGGCCCGTTAGGTGGTAAGGATCCAGTTGCAGAGGGAGGTGTTTAGTCCCAGGGTCCTTAGCTTAATGATGAGCTTTGTGGACACTATGGTGTTGAACGCTGAGCTTTAGTCATTGAACAGAATTCTCACATAGGTGTTCCTTTTGTCCACGTGGGAAAGAGCAGGGTGGAGTGCGATTGAGATTGCATCATCTGTGTATCTGTTGGGGTGGCATGCGAATTGGAGAGGGTCTAGGGTTTCTGGCATGATGGTGTTGATGTGAGCCATGACCAGCCTTTCAAAGTACTTCATGGCTACCAACGTGAGTGCTACGGGCGGTAATCATTTAGGCAGGTTACCTTCGCTTTCTTGGGCACAGGAACTATGTTGTTCTGTTTGAAATGTGAGGGTGTAACAGACTCGGCCAGGGAGAGTTTGAAAATGTCGGTGAAGACACTTGTCAGTTGGTCCGCGCATGCTTTGAGGGCACGTGCTGGTAATCCATCTGGCGCCGCGTCTTGTTGACCTGTTTAAAGGTCTTGCTCACATCGGCTACGGAAAGCATTAGTATGGTACAGTTGTATATCAGACCTGGGTACCAAATAGTATTCTCTTTCTGTTAAATACTTTATCTGTGCTTTATCAACCTAGCCCGATGCAAAGCAACCCCTGAATTAGTCGCATAAGTCCCAACCCTTCCCACCTGACACTCCAGTCAGCCTCAATCAAGCTCAAAGTATTCATATCCAATCCTTTTTGAACCCAGGTCTGGTTAGAAGTGTGGTGTTCTTTTTAATTATGGCGAGTTACTCCACATGGTTGCCTTGGAAACATAAAGACCGCATCAGTGCTAGTATTTCTGCACATTGGCATAGTTGGTAATGTCTTTATTGATTTGGCATCAACATCTGGACTAGCAATTGGATCTTCATGAAAAACATGCATTTTCTTAGCCGATAATCAGCTTGTTTCATTGTATAGCTCCTGGCAGGTAGCACAAACCACATAACATTCTGATGTCTCTTCCACAAATGAAATATATAGCCTACTAAGCCTATACCATGAACAAGGTATTATATAGCTAACACGATCAAAGAAAATAGAACATGTATTAGTTATTTGCAGTTGTTGTGCACATTATAAAAAAGGAGAGGAGCTACCTTTATCCTGTGATGATTATGGGAGAGAGGGCAACTCACACATACAGTATCCATTGTGCTTTGCTGTAGGCCTGTATTTTTAAGAATGGTCCCCTCACGGCACAGTGAAAAGCATCCATTTCCTGTTCATTATTTTCCAGCGAATGTTGCAAACGAGCTCAAATGAGACAATCAAAGCACTTATATCCTAATGCCTGTGTTCCCTCTCCGTGAAACATAGGACTAATAATCACTGAAAATGAATGGGGCCCATAAAACACTGCAATACCCCCCGGTCCCTCCGCCATTTACTCTTTCGCTTGCTTAGCCATTTGGGCATTTCCGTAAATTATTAACCCTTGAAAACTGTTATTTCATTCATGAATAATTGAGAGAGGAATTGCAGAAAAAGGGAAGATGCAGGGAAGCATGACAGACAGGACCTTTCAGGGTAATTATTGTGATCTGGAAATGGGGAAAAGTGGGAAGAGCTGCATTGTGCATCCAGATGTTCATGTTTGTAATCTGCTGTAAACACTTTTTAGTTTAGAAAAATACCAAAAAGCCTAATCTGACTTTAAAATGTAATTTAAAAAGCAGAGAATTCTCCAATAATTTTTAGACAACCCATTAACAATTTAATGTTGTGCACTTCACCTAGGCAGAGCGAAGCAAATGCAATATATGTATTAATGTTATCAATTGTATATGTCTGAAGTTCAATGTAACCTCTGACAGTTTCTCATAGCTGTGTGTAAAGTCCTTTATCAAAGCTGTATTTTGTGTAATGCCCTTTAAATTGATAATAACACACTTTCACTTTACCTGCATATTTTAGATACAAAGGGCAGCCCAAAAATGCTTTTATGAACAGTACTTGCAATATTTCTTTGATTTACAATGTATTGTTCCATTTGCCATGTTATAAAAGACCAGCCTTGCACTTTCCTTTTAACATCAAGCTTTGCACTTCAATCATTGCAACTCTTTCTCAAGGATACTCTTATTCAGGAAATAATACATTCCCACTGGGCACACCACGCCAATGGACAATTGGGTAATATTTGGTTGAGACGTTGATCAGTAACATTGCTTCCTATATTCACCCACAAAAAGCTAAATGCCCTATGTGTTATCACAATGCCTTCAGCCATCTAAAAGCAGAATCAACATGAGGACTTAATCCTGTGGTTGAAATTTCACCCTCCAATTAACAGTCTACATTAAAATATGTTTTTTTCCCCCGCAAATGCAGTGTATTTCAAACGTAAATTCCTCTTCACAATATGTTGACAAATTATGTTGAAATGACATTGATTCAATCAGTTTGTGCAGAGTGAGTTTTCTTTTCCTTACGGATTCCTATAATATATTATCTGACAGGGAATGACCTATTGACCCTGTGAGACCACTGTTTCCAGGTTCACGCTCTCCCCTTCCTCATGGTCTCTCTCTCCCACTTCAGTACCTATTTACAGTACAAGGTAAACTGATACAGAACTGTTAGTCCTTCAACAAGAGTGGCCTCTTTTACATTTTAAATTGGAGATAAACAAACTGTATTAGCTCAATGCTTTTGCCGAATTCACACGCCAACCATGAGATGAAGGCTGAGGATAAGAGCTCGTGCTGCTCGGTCTTTAGGGGCGAGATAAGACTTACAAAATGGCAGTTCGAAATCAGAGAATCTGTTTGTAACTCAAGCCTGTTCCATATCAATAGTTGTATAACAATGCCAACCTGATAGTATTGAATCAGAACTTAATTACGATAACATGTACATTCGTTGGTATTGCACAGGACAGGTTCCCATGAGGCTTTTGAAATTAGTGTATAAAAAACAGGCATAGGAAATGAGTATTGTGACTCCATGCAAACATGAAAATGTATGTATTATCTGCAATACAAGTGACAGATCAACATCAAGTTTTCCTTTATGTAACTAGGCAAGTCAGTTATGAACAATGCTATTGCCCTTTTGTGCCTACATGCAAAAAAAATGTAAATACAACATTTAGTTTTAAATAGAAGATACTTTGGATAAATGTCAAAGATTCACCACCATAAATGTTTGCAGCGGCAGTCTAAATTATCTCTGAAACATTCCCACTAATTTTGGGAAGATTTGACCACCCCCAACCTAGTAAATTTGCTAGAAATATGGTGAGGACATATTTAACATAATTACTCAATTCTCTGGGGCTTCTCTGCTCCCCATATCACTTGATTTACTAAAACCCCAAGTCTCTTGACTCTCCTTAAATTAGGTCATGGCTGCGATGTAACTCGAGCCCTGTAACATGCACCTAGTAGGACTTGTATTACTTAAGCACCCTCAAATCGATCAGCAATGTATTATTCAGGAGCATCTGGTGGTAAGGTTGTCAATGTCAAACGTGGTATGCATGACTGATCTACTCTAGAGTGACTAGTCTGTGACGAGTCGACAAGGAGTTAATGGTCGCAGGCTGGACGCCATTAAAGCGGCAATCTGGGATTGGTACATACATTTTTTTAACACTTTGGTGTTGTTTCAATTCCAGATTGCCCCATTAAAGAAATGTTACGATAGAACCAGGACGATGTAATAAAATTATTACTATTCAATCTGATGCAACTGTTAGCTGAGGCAAGATTACATTGTATGAAATCTTTTAGGTTTTTAAAACTTACTTAAGCTCGTAAGCAGACCTGAGAAAGTGACGACATTAATATTTGAATTCAAATTGGTGTCGTCGCATCTTGTGGATTACAAAGCTTCCTGTGAAAGTGATATATTCCACAAGAGAACAGGCAGTGACCTCAAAGAACAGGCTCTCCCGTTCAAGCACTCGCATTACTGCATTTTCTCTCAGTCCCATTGGGCACAACAGCTGTCTCTACATTGGGAGGTAGAGGACATGGTACACCATAACTCATTTGGCCTTTAACAAATTTCAAAATCCATTTAACAAATCACTCACTCAAAAGTTTGCGGATAAATTAGCCCAATGTAAATACCCTGGAAATTTACTTTGATGAACTATTCATGTTCAATGGCTTGAAAGTGGGATATCGTTTGGCCTATTATGGCATAGTCCCTTTGTTCTGTCTGCCTAGCAGTGATAAACTGCTGCTTCATTGGCGTTCCAAGGTATTGTATATATGGTCGGTAAGCATTATTGATATGTGAAATCTACACATTTTCAAATGCTCAGTTCATTTGATATAGCTTCTTCACTGTCTAATAGAGAAACAGAAGCACTATTATATTGGTGTACAATATATTGACATGGCATTTTGGTGACATTACGAAGCTTGTTTAATATCATCTTATTGTATTGTAACATCAAATGATCCATCATCCTGAGCGTGACGGACGGTTCTAACTGGTTGGATAGAGCTGATGCTCAAGGTTTATGAAGGTTAGCCCAATGTAAAATATATAGCTGGACCTATAAACCCATTGGACCCTTGATAAAAAAAAACCCTAGAGTGTGTCTATTCTAATGGGTCATCCATTGGGACAATGACATTTACCACATAGACAACTTATTTTCTCTCGCCTTCTTCTAAGGGGCAATGGTCAGTTCAACGGATGAAAAAGGAGGAGTGTTCAGACAAAAGTGTTATCCAAAACGGTGTTGAATTGATTAAAATGACTAAAAAGGACATTTGAACAATATAATAATGGTTGCCAAGGCTCCCTGTTCAGTACATTATCATGCTTAGCTATGAAAGTAAGACGAGCTAAACAACGTGTGAAATACTAGAACATTAAATCAAGCTGATTTCTAGATACGCATGGATTTGAAGACAAAGGACGGGATTGCGCTAGAAGATTGATTTTGTTTTTGTTAATGGTGCAAAATGCCCCGTTCAACCCATCTCTGAAAGCCTGATTGTGAGAGTTCTGTCTTTACATAAGGAATGGGGCTTATACAACAGATTATCAATAAATAATGCATTAGCTCCCATCTGGCTGCATTGCCTTCCCTTATCAAAGCCTGGGCTTGTCGATATTCCCAGCTTCGCTGTTTCCTGACCTCTTCGATTGCCTCCCTTGCCTTCCCTTTGCACCCACCAGCTTCATCTAGAGTATTGGAAACATGCTTCCCATGTTCCTAGTGCTGCCGTTCATGTACACCGTCTGCATGACCATCAAGGGCCTCATCCTGGAGAAGGCTCAAGGAACTCATAATGGTACCTTTTGGGTTGCCTGGTTCACCAAGAACTGTGTCCTGCTCTTGGTCCCATGCGCAATCATAAGGTCAGTTCTGAAAATGTAGACAACAAAGAAGCAAGGTTTCAAATGTCAAAGCACAATATCACTTGGTTACTAAACTAAACTGGTGTGGGGTAACAGAGACCAGTTGTTAGCTAACATTGATTGTCCTTGAGCTTTTATACAGTATATTGTTTTCTGATAGTCATAGTTAGTGTGTTAGTGTGCACAGTAATAAACTAGAAGATTACTTGGCAAATTAGAGAAACTTTTTTTATTTTTTATTTAGACCCTCTTTTCTCTCCAATTTCGTGGTATCCAATTGTAGTTACTATCATGTCTCATCACTACAACCCCTGTATGGGCTCGGGAGAGACGAAGGTCGAAAACCATGCGTCCTCCGAAACACAACCCAACCAAGCCTCACTGCTTCTTAACACAGCACGCATCCAACCCGGAAGCCATGGACCTCCCGGTCGCGGCCGGCTGCGACAGAGCCTGGGCGCGAACCCAGAGTCTCTGGTGGCACAGCCCTACACCACTGCGCCACCTGGGAGGCCCAAATTAGAGAAACTTTGCCTGAAGATTGATCAACACACATCGGTGTTGGTGTAAACGCATTACAGGAAATGTACACTTCTGGTCAAAAGTTTTAGAACACCTACTCATTCAAGGGTTTTTCTGCATTTTTAAAATATATTTAGATTTGTTCAACACTTTTTTGGTAACTACATGATTCCATATGTGTTATTTCATAGTGTTGATGTCAAAATAAGTGTCAAAACAAAGAAACCTTTGAATGAGTTATTTTGACTGGTAGTGTATAGTAATGCAATTTGTTTAAGGAGAAGTACACACTACAGGAACAGAGCCGTTTAAATATATAATAACGCAATATTGTTTAAAGAGAAATACAGAGAAAACAAATATTATTTTAAAGAGGTGCACACCAGTTTTTTTATACGAGATCTTAAATTAAAGATACTTGATTTGTAAAGTGATTGTGTTTTGTTCTTTGGAAGTCTTGCTCCTGTTAATTGCGGGACAACTAATACCAATAACAAATCGAATCAGGCATGATGTTGATTATCTCAATTTCCACTATCATGCTAATTTATTGAGCATGGCACTACAATTGTAATTTCCCTCCATTAAAATCAAGTTTGGATGTATGTAAAACCTCCCATAGTCTGCTTTGTTTTAATATTATATGCCCATGGGGAGAAATTATGGTGCTTGTAAATGTATTTATAACAAGTTTTTGTTTTGTTAAAATTTGATTAGAATTATTTGTTCTCTTTTTAGGCCTGATCAATAATGAATTTAATATTACTTATTGACAATGTTTGGCATGTCCATGCCCAGCCATAATGCAATTTACAGTAAGCCAAGCCTCTATCTCAGTGTGAATGCTATTGAAACCATGAAATTACTTATAGCAATGTGGACTGCAAATGGGTTCAAATTAACGTATTTAGCAAAGATAGGTCTACATTTTGTTATTTTGTTTCTGTAAGCCATTTAACAAACTAACATTGGAATTGGAGTTGATTCCAAGCAATTCAATAAAATACAGTAAATACACAACTTGAAGAAACCACATATTTCGCCACGGAGCATGTTCTGATTCACCAAGTAAGAGGCCACGCCTCGACCCACCCACAGCTTTTTCCGTCATCAAAACCCAGGCTTTCGTGCTAACGACAGCAAGTGGGACAATAATTGTGATTGTCAAAATAGCTAAATATTTCTGACACCCCTGAACCTATAGCGCTGCTGACCTGCATTTAGGCTTAGATTTACCATTGCGTTCGGCTGTTGCTCGGTAGCTTAAATGTACTTTATGTCACTCTTCTGTGTCATCGAACTTGCCACGTGCAATTTAATGGCGTATCTGTTCAATTGATCCCCTGTCTGTGGACTAATGTGCATCTAAGCTAAATTGAAGAATATTTATTCCAATGAGACGGGCATTTTATTTGCTCATCATCACCACGCATTTCTTTGCATCGTTATCTGCCTCTTAAAGGTATGGTGTCCTTTTCAGGCTCCTAATTCATATTCACGGTTACATGACAAAGAAAATGATTATTCTTAATTTAGATCAGCTAATCAATTTTTTGCAGTTTAATTGGAAAATTCTCATAGTAAATAAAACAGCTCTGGGCTAAATGTAATTTCGCCGTCACCCTAATGTGTTATCCAGCCAACAGCAATTTGTAACATTAATAACAATAAATTGAGTTAGTTGGGTGCCTTGGAGGAACAACTGGGCATGATGTGTATTCAAATCATAGAGCCCTATTCTAAATGTCATGGCCATTTGCAGCATGTTAGTATAACAGGGAATTAGAAGGCAATTATTTGACTGCTGTGTCTGGATTAGGTGTGACTGCCATAAGATTTGTCAGCCACACCTGAGTCCCCCTGTTCTTTTCCACTTGCCATTTCACTCCAGGCGGATGTCAAAACACTAATGTCCCTCCTATCTAGACTGATTAATTGGAGTTTATTAATATTGTTGGCCCAAACACTGTGGACCTTTTCTGCTTCCCACTCAAGGCAACAGTAGAGTATAGGGGGCATGTTGATCACCACTAAAGTCATACAGTAAATCATGATTGGTGTATCTCTAATGGAAATACTGTATGACTTTAGTGGTGATCAACATGCCCCCTATACTCTAAATTGAATTTGTCCTCATAATGTCCCCTCCCCATTTCACTGAGTCATTTTAGCATCTGTGAACAGAATTCACATTTTCTTTGAGTGTACCTGTCTGTGGTTACCAAAGATCCCATAGCACTTATCGTAAGAGTAGGGTGACCTGGCTAAATTCCAAATCTGGCTCATACCATCTTTTGAACATCTTGGCCATGTTCTGTTCTAATCTCCACCCGGCACAGGCAGAAGAGGACTGGACACCCCTCATAGCCTGGTTCCTCTAGGTTTCTTCCCAGGTCCCGGGCTTTCTAGGGAGTTTTCCTAGCCACCATGCATTGCATTTTCCTACACCTACATTGCATGCTGTTTGGAGTTTTAGGTTGGGTTTCTGTACAACACTTTGTGACACCAGCTGATGTAAGAAGTGCTTTATAAAACAATTTGATTTATTGATTGATCATGGCCACCTTATTATATTTTTAATTTATTTTTTATTTTATTTAAATAGGCAAGTCAGTTAAGAACAAATTCTTATTTTCAATGATGGCCTAGGAACAGAGGGTTATCTGCCTGTTCAGGGGTAGAATGACAGATTTGTATCTTGTCAGCTCGGGGGTTTGAACTTGCAATCTTCCGGTTACTAGTCCAACGCTCTAACCACTAGGCTACCCTGCCGCCCCAAGTGATAATGGTCACTTATTAATCATTACCTCATATCAGTCTCATTCTGAACAACGCAGACTTCTTGAATCTGCACAACCCAAGTCTTACGGATCATTCCATACTACACAATTGTCTCCCCTGTAACTATTCCCAAGGTTGTTGATATTGACGTGACTCTCATTAATCTGATGTAATTTATCAAATAATTACCTACTATGTTTAATTGTTACTAGATTAAATTAATAATGTAACAATTAACTCATTAGGATTTTGGGGCACCACGGGAGAAGTTGTTTAACGAGTTACCATCTCCAGAATTAAACTCAAGAATATATATAGTAATAACGGTCACTTATTAATCATTACCTCGTATCAGTCTCATTCTGAACTTCGCAGACCTCTTGAATCTGCACAACCCGAGTCTTACTGATCATTCCGTACTACACAAATGTATTTGATTATTTATTTACTAGCAAACTAAATGATAACATAAGATAGACACACACACGGTATAGGTTATTGATTAGAAACTAAATACGATGAAAACAGGTCCCTAGCGGACTAACACAATGACACATGACACTTGTTACAAAAGATGGAGAGTTAAAGAGAGAGAGAGAAAGCGAGAGAGAAAGAGAGACAACACTTGTACACATTTGGGAACTACGCTCACAGTAATCCCAATACCTTGCCCCGAACTGCCGCCCTTTTGGGAAAGAAGTAATGCATCTATTTTTGTGTTGATGGTCTTCATCGTGTATCTCTGTTGGACCTAGGCCTTCGTGAAAGGGTTCGATTGGGCCTGCTCCTTCGGATGGGCCTTCTCCTTCATTCTCAGGTGTAAGGCTCTGATTGTCCACAAGAAATCAAAATGTCCTTCTTAGTTGTCTGTGTTTACTTTCACTCGTTCTGGAAGAGCGGTCTTCTGAGGACAGTTAATCAGCTGTGTCAATGATCCCCAGAGCGGTGATGAGAGCAGTGTAGGTGACCATGATTTGAAGAGAATAACCAGATGGTCCTACTTAAATTTACTTTCTTATATACAGTACTTAGAACAGCTACTCAACCGTAGCATTGATTGTTAGAGGCTCTTTGTCTTCTTCAACCTTGTGTTAATTTTCAGGGTCGTGACCAATCGAGACCCAGCTGCAGTGGTCTAGTCTGGTATGTTAATTCTTAACTCAATCTTTTATACCCTCGGCTATAAAGGAGCGTTTCCGTCATACTGACACGCTGTCTGAGCTCCCTCGGGCGTGGCTAGTTACGAGGCAAGGTATCATCACTACTATGATCTTATTAGATAACTAAAATCACAATCCTATCATCACAAAAATATTGTCTTCATCCTTGATATTTTCCCCATTCCGATTATGAAATATATTGTCACAGTGTTCATTGATGGATGTTGAAGTTTTGGGGCAGCAAAACCTTCCGTAAAAAAGGGATAGTTACTTCTCAATATTGAGGAGGAAGGGGTGAGAATCCCCTCCTGCCTAATTTACGACCAAGTGTTAATGTGTCAAAACTGGCCTACCCCCCATTTCCCTCTTTTGTGGGTAAGAGGGTTTGGTAGTTGTCAGCTATTTACCAAGCTGATGTGAGGCCTTTGATCCTCACCCATGAGAGTCATGACAATGTAAATAAGAATGTGTTTTCAGTCAACTTACCTGGTAAAATAAGGGTTAAAAAACAATGAATAAATAACTGCTGCCAAGGTAACAGAGTTACTTTGCAGAAAATGAATGAGATCAAAAAGTTGGAAATCCATATCTCAGGCCACTTGAATTCTATCCCCACCCTGAAGGAACACAGCCCCCATGGATACGCCATATCAAGTAAATTTGCTGTAAATCTAATCGTATCTATCAAGTTTGTTGCTAGAAATCAAGTTACCATTGTAGGTACATCATACACTCATTGGGATTTTGCCACAACCATAGCTCAGTAGAAAATGTCAATCAGCACCTGGATGTGACTGGGCCATGTACCCTTTGCCCCCACCTTCTTCCTCTCCCATCTGACCCCTCCCCCTATAAGGTTCCTCCGCTCGCTGGCACGCTCCCTGCCCCTGTACATGACCATAGCCTGGATCTACTCGGTGGCAATGATCGTGAAGGGCATCGTTATGGAGAAGGAGGCGCGTCTGAAGGAGACAGTGAGGATGATGGGGCTGAGGAACTCCACCTACTGGCTGAGCTGGGCCGTGTCCAGCATGCTGCCGCTGGCTGTTAGTGCTCTCCTCCTCACCCTCATCCTCAAGGTGATTCACCACTAATTCCAGACATTCACCAGTTCTTGGAGGGCTGTGGGCAAAAACTGTGGGCTTAGGCTGTCAATGACTTGACGAGAGGAAAGTGATACTTGTATTGTAATAAGCATGTAATTAGCCTATAATAAACTATAATTAGAAGTAATACCAAACAGCAGACCTGGGCCTAGTGTTGTAACATTTTAGATACATTTGGATGAGTCTATCAGCTTGCATACCACTGCTTGTAATAAAAAAGTGGTGTAGCATTACTCCTAATGACAGTATTCAGTGGGTTTGGGTTTGTTCAATCAAAATGGTAGTGAGGAGGAGAGTTTAATCAAAGACTTGAGTTGCCCTGGAGCACAAACCTCCAAGACTGGGAAATTATTTCCTTGTAATGCTGATAAGCAGAGTTACGCCACTATAGGGGTTATATTACAAATAACCATAGACTAACAAATAAAGGCTCACTCCTACAGAAAAACAACAAAATGGCAGCTCCACCAATTGGATTGCTGTTAAGATCGGGCAGGGGAGTAAGCACTTGCATAGACAGATTTATGGATGCAAGGACTGACCATCCTTTTGTTGTGTCTTTGGCTATGCCGGATAATGCTAATCATGCAAATGTAATTAACTAGAGAGTCGGGGCACCACGAAATAATATTTATAGAGCTGTTATCTTCCGAATAAACTCTTAAAGACCTTGTAATATTTTACATCAATAGCAGTCAATATTAATCATCAGCTTAATTCAGTCTCATCTGAAAGTTGTAAATTCTTGGTTATCTTCACGAAACCTGGCTAACAAGTTGAATCAGCGATACAAAATTGGGTTTAATTATTTATTTACTAAATACCTAACTAATCACACAGAATTACATGTACAAATAATTAATTATACCTTGATTACAAATTACGTCATAAAGGAAAACATCCCTAGCGGGCGGAACAGATATGACAGCTGGTTACACAAAAGAAAAGGGCTGGGTTTGAGTGAAAGAGCGGGAAGACTGAGGGACAAAGGTAGAAGCTGTGCTATCGTAAATACAGCATCTTATGCATTCTAAATTACCGCCCATTTGGAAAAGGAAAATGCAATAAATATTTACTCTGAGCTGCGCTTCGG
This sequence comes from Oncorhynchus keta, assembly GCF_023373465.1. NCBI lineage: Eukaryota > Metazoa > Chordata > Actinopteri > Salmoniformes > Salmonidae > Oncorhynchus > Oncorhynchus keta. Next base: position 19,988,919 of record NC_068433.1, read on the forward strand.
TAGGTTGGTTTAGATGGAAGGCTGTGTTGCCAAACCGAGTCCTTTGTCCTTTGAAGAATGTCTCTGGTTGTCAATTGGATACGTTGTAGTAACGTCGTAGTGTGATAGACGGGATACTCTGTCTGTTCCTTCCTAACCCTCGTTTGCAGCTGCGGTTGACAACTCAATGGCTAGGTATCCCTTCTGTAGTGAATAAGAGTTCAAAGTTCATACTATTTGCAACCAAAGCTCACGCTGATGTTGGCTTCGTTCTGTAGTTATCATCTGAACCATTCTGACATCAGACCGACGTCCTTACATCCTCGGAACAGGAGGTTATATTGTCGTCAAGGCTTTATATAGGAAGGGAGAGGAGGGCGTGTTTGAAAAGTTTTATAACCCATGTCCCTTCACAGGGGCGGGCCACTGATTGAGCAGAGCCCTAACCTTATGAAAACCCAAATCTCTCATTTGGAAGCTAAAATTAGATTTCATCTCCTCACCAATAATTTTATATTCAAACATTTAAATTGAACAACAATTCCACGTGAATCTGATAACTCTGATGTGTAGACTTTCCACTGTAGAGATTATTTCATCTTATCATTGATGAGAATGTCTCAGATGACAACCGAACTGACATCATATTCATTAAGTACCACCGTATATGTTCAATTGGTCGGATTACCCGAATATAGTTAATTTCCCTCCCACCTTCTAATGTTCCCAGAATATCTATGTTAACCAAGGGGTTTGCAAATGTAACATCAGTAGGGTAGAGAGAGGAAAAAGGGGGGAAGAGGTATTTATGACTGTCATAAACCTACCCCCAGGCCAACGTCATGACACTTTACATCAACATGATGATAAATCATATTTTGAAGCTGTCTTAGAAGTACAATAAGTGATACATTTTTAGGAGTAGTCTTGATAAGACGCTATCAACACCTGGTGAGTAACTCGTCAAATCATTAACAATGAGTCATTTTAATCAAAAGCTTTATTTCTGTGCTGCTTTGTGCTGTCTTCACAAATAATAAGTTAATCACCACAATCAGTCGCAATCAATCTGCTTTTGTCTGTGAAGCTTGTTCATTGTAAGATAGCCTTCTCTTGCCCGAGCTGCTAGACGCAAGAAATGGTTATGCCTCGAACATCCATTGGCAATCAATACTCCCAAAGTGCTAACTTGGGTAGTTTAGCGGCTACCACTGGAATACTTAAAGAAATACATCCTTCCTTCCTTTCTTCCTTCCTTGAAGTAATCAAATATGTAAAATGTTTGTATTAGTGAAAGTAAATCCATGATAATGTAGGAATATTTTATAGGATATATTATTGTTTTCTAAATCATGGTTGTGTAGTTCTAAAAATATGGTGAATCAGTTGTTTGGAATTGTAATGGTAATTGATTAACTACCTAACAACTACTTTGCTTTATGCTGATTGGTCAGAAGTTTGTTAATTGTTGGAACAGGAAGTAGTTTAGTTTACGCATGGCTGTAAATATGGTAAGTTTGTCATTAAACCTGCAAAATAGTCATCTGTATATATCCATTGTTATCCGTAGTCATCTATCCACTATGTAAAGAACCCTCAAACTACAATAGCCTTGCTTTCACCTATCACCCATAACTTGCAGATCTGTGATTAACTAATGAAAATGAGGAAGGAAGATGTATTTCGAACAAGGTCACAGTGTTGTATCTTCCCCCTTCTTTCCCCTTTTATTATCACTTTCATCCCGACCCTTTCCCGGTGCAGTATGGGAAGGTGCTGCAGTACAGCGACCCCTCTGTGATCTTCGTTTTCATGCTGGTCTTCTGCGTGGCCACCATCATGGAGTGTTTCTTTATCAGCGTGTTCTTCTCCAAGGCCAACCTGGCGGCGGCGTGCGGGGGCCTCATCTACTTCGTCCTCTACCTTCCGCACCTCCTCTGCTATGCCTGGAGGGACGTCTTGGGGTTCCAGGTCAAAATCGCTGTGGTGAGTGGACCTATGGAACTACTCTTGTGTACTGTTACTTCCACCACAAGTCCATAATGGACAGCAGAGACCCAGTGGGTGTTTATTAGGGTTTGGATTTGGAACTGTATTAAAGACTAAGTAAGTGATTTTGTAATGGTGTTGAAGAGAGAGGAAGGTTATACTTTGACCAAGAGAGTTGTGGGGTTCTACCTGCAAACATACAGTAAACACCAGGCACATGGTAGATATGGTGTGCAGGCTTTTGTTCTCGCCACGCTTAAATAGCACACCCGTGATGCAATAAACCAACTGATGATTTGATTAATTATGTTGTGAAAAAACAAAAGCTTGCACACCCTGTGGGTCTCTAGAACAAATGTTACTAAAACACACACACACAAGCATGCACAGACACAGTACAGATGCTGGGATAATTTCCAACCACTGTGCGATCCCCATGATCTGAACTATAGATCCTTGCCCTGACACGCAAGTATCTTTTGGATTGTATTCCTACTGCTATACAGCAATCTTTACATCATATCACAGATTCTCAATTGGATTGAGGTCTGGGCTTTGACTACGCCATTCCAAGACATTTAAATGTTTCTCCTTAAAACCTCTTAGAACTCCCCATCCCGGATCCGGGATCGTGACTACGGCTCAAGCTCATTACCATAACGCACAATGCAAAAAAATATTCTTAGAAATATTTAACCTCCACACATTAACAAGTCCAATAGCTCAAATGAAAGATAAACACCTTGTTCATCTACCCAGCAAGTCAGATTTCTAAAATGTTTTACGGCGAAAACATAGCACATATTTATATTAGATCACCACCGAAACAAAAGACAAGCGGCGGCCATTTTGTCCCAGAAAAAAATAAATGTAAAAGTAGGATTAAAAAATAAATAATTCACTAACCTTTTGAAAATCTTCATCAGATGACAGTAATATTACATGTTACACAGTACATTTTTTTTTCAATAATATGCCATTTATATCCATAAATCTCTGTTTACAATGACGACATTTAAAAAAATGCTACTCAAATGTCCGGAGAAATGATGATAGCTCCGACAGATAACGTCAGATAACAAGCAATAAACATGACTAAATATACATGTTCTACATATATTTACAAAGATACACTTCTTCTTAATGCAACCGCTGTATTACATTTATTTTTAACGTTACAGACATCGTTCACTGGGCTATACTATGAGTCGGCGCTCAGATATTAGCAGTATGTCTCCTCTACTCTTGGAGTCCACAGAAACCCAAAATAACCACATAAATATTCCCTTACCATTGATGTTCTTCCATCAGAAGACGTAGAAGGAGTCATACTTACCCAATACATCGTTTGGTTTCACGTTGTGTGTCTCTGTATTAGCATATATTAGCTTCGGCTGAAATGCATCCAAAATGACTTCTGGTCCAGCAGTCTTGCGCATCAAAACTTCCAATTTACATATTATATGTCGACTAAACTGGTCAAACTATGTGAAAAATCGAGCTTTATGATGTTTTTAGCATGTAGAACAAAGATCAGCGCGAACAGACAAATCGGCTTCAAATGCTGGATCATGGAAAAGAACGTACTCCAAATCGGCCGCGCGCAATAGAGTGCCTGTTTTTCAGAGGGACACGAGCAATTTCGCCCGCCAAACGTCGAGGGCTCGTGGGATTCTCACAATGAACGCGCCATTTGAAAGCAGGCATCGCGCTGAAGAGATAGAGACTGTTCCTGGATCGGTAGCTGCCTGGGAAGGGTGGGGGCGATGACGTCAAAGTTGACCCAACTTTTCTCGTCACAAGAGAGAGTTTGGGAGAAAGGCTGCCCTGAGAGTTCTGCTTTACATACAGGCATAATTTAAACTTTAGAGTGTTTTCTATTCAATAATAATTTTTATATGCATATATTAGCAATTTTGGGAAAAAATATTTTCAGTTTACTATGGGCACGCACTTTCTCCAACGGGGGCAGTATAGAGCCCTAGGCTTAACCACTCAAGTGTTGCTTTAGCAGTATGCTTATGCTCATTGTCCTGCTGGAAGGCGAACCTCCGTCACTGTCTCAAAACTCTGGAAGACTGAAACAGGTTTCCCTCAAGATTTTCCCTGTATTTAGCGCCATCCATCATTCAGACTAAAATTTAACTTTTTGGCCATCAAGGAAAACACTATGTCTGTCACAAACCCATCCACACTTAAATTCTGACCAGTTTCCCAGTCTCTGCTGATGAAAAACATCCCCACAGCATGATGCTTTCACCACTATGCTTCACTGTGGGGAAGGTGTTCTCGGGGTGATGTGAGGTGTTGGGTTTGCGCCAGACATAGTGTTTTCCTTGATGGCCAAAAAGCTACATTTTAGTCTCATCTGACCAGAGTACCTTCTTCCATATGTTTGGGGAGTCTCCCACATGCCTTTTGGCAAACACCAACCATGTCTGCTTATTTTTTCCTTTAAGCAATGGCTTTTTATCTGGCCACTCTTCCGTAAAGCCCAGCTCTGTGGAGTGTACGACTTAAAGTGGTCCTATGGACAGATACTCCAATCTCCGCTGTGGAGCTTTTCAGCTCCTTCAGTGTTATCTTTGGTCTCTTTGTTGCCTCTCTGATTAATGCCCTCCTTGCCTGGTTCGTAAGTTTTGGTCGGCGGGCCCTCTCTTGGCAGGTTTGTTGTGGGGCCATATTCTTTCCATTTTTTTTATAATCGATTTAATGGTGCTCTGTCGGATTTTCAAAGTTTCTGATATTTTTTTATAACCCGACCCTGATCTGTACTTCTCCACAACTTTGTCCCTGATCTGTTTGGAGCTCTCCTTGGTCTTCATGGTACCGCTTGCTTGGTGGTGCCCCTTGCTTAGATTGCACACAGGCACTTAGAATGTACACAGGTGGACTTTATATAACTACTTATTGTCTTCTGAAGGTAATTGGTTCCACCAAATCTTATTTAGGGGCTTCATAGCAAAGGGGGTGAATACAAATGCACGCACCACTTTTCAGTTTTTTATTTCACTGAATACTTTTACAAGACACTGTAATACCCATAAAATCTAGCTGGCAAACAGGGAAATGGTTCCAATCGTTTATTAAATTTACCCATAGGGGATTTGAGAAAGACTTAAAATGAGTGCTGCGTTTTGTGTATGCTTACCCTGGCATGACGTTTTGATAACCGTGTAAATCTCTCTAGGACAAGGTGACTTTTAGCAATATATTCACCTGTATTTACCCCCCCAAAATGAAATGCTAATTATGCCATGATGATATTGACGAGATTGCTGAATTTAGGCAAAGGTAATAATCTCTGGATTAACTATCTAATATTAGCTAAATGTAGTCATTAATAAATTGGCAACATTTCTTTAAATAGACAATTCTGTGAACTGTCTTGTGCAAGTTTTTTAAATTGACACAATACCTGTTAGCAAAGGTTTCAGCTAGAGATGACGTGCAGGAGCTTACAGGGATTTGTAGTCTTGCATGATGTCTACTTTGATTCCAATAAACCTTTTTGAATCTGAGAGTAAATGGAGCCAAATATATTGATAAAAGTAACTTTTTACGACAGATTTACACGGTCATCAAAACGTCACAAGTGTTTATAAAATCCCCTATTGGAAAATGAATGGTGGAAAAACGATTGGAACTTTTTCCCTGTTTGACCGCTAGGTTTTATGGGTATATTCCTATGTGCCTTGTAACCATTCTTCTCTCAACCTTTTAACTCTGCCAATGTATCACCAGAACTATATTGTTAACTTCAATAACCCCCTGTTGTTATTGTATTTGCCATTTGATCCAATTATTCTTTGATCTCTCCCAACTTTCCCCATTAAGTTTGCGTGTTTTGGGGTGTAGCCCATTGCCCTTAGCCCTTACTGTATACAAAATCAATTTGCGTAACTTTTTTCTGTGATCTGAAAGTTGGAGATTTCCTCTGAGAATAATAATAATAACATTGAGTCATGTTGTTTCATTTCCTATATGGTGCAGTTATTGAGCTTTTAAGGTTTAGTTCACACGGTGATATTACTTTTCATTTTCTGACTGCTCTCTGCCAGAAGTAGGGGAGACCGGGGTTGGTTGTTACATGTTTTACTCTTGTGTGTTATTTCTCAGCACCAGTATATCTCACAAGACTCCTTTCAACGTTAATAGAAAGACCAAGGTCTTGGGTTGAAAAAGGGACCCTTTTTATCGTCATATCTTCTTCCACTCTGTGCTCCTGTGACAACCAGCCCCATCACTGGGTTGGTTGTGTCACACAGTATCAAATCAAATCAAATCAAATGTATTTACATAGCCCTTCGTACATCAGCTGATATCTCAAAGTGCTGGTTGTCACAATGTTTGCTGGCAGCTTATTCCTTTTGTAACAGGAAATTAAGCAATATAGCACACAGTCTTAGAAATAGCATTTCTTTGATCTAACAATGTCTAAACTTTAGCATTTTATGCGTGTGTATGCATGTGTTTGCACATTCATATGTACACGTGTGGGTGTGGGACAGAAACATGTGTGTGAGAGAGGGAGGCAACAAACCCACATAGCACAGATACCACTGCCCATTGGATATATACAGTACATGATGCGGTTTAGACTTTGGACCGACGTCTCCACACTACATATTCCCAACACACTACATATTCCCAACGGAGTTTGTGTTTACTGGGAAGGGAGGTCTCTATAGCAACAACAGCACAAAAGAGCTTGGGATTTATTGTATTCTGGCTCTGATCAATGTGGTTATAATGGAGTTGATAGTGACAACCAACCCCACATTCCATGTGATAACCAGCCCCAACCAACCCCCAATGCTAATTGCCTCCCAATTTTACTTACAACATGGCTTGACTTAGCAAATCAGAAATAGGTTTGGGATGCAGCTCCCCATTTCCTCTATTCAACAAACCACATTTTTCATGTACACTCCCATAATTCAAAAATTTAAATAAAGAAAACACATTCCCCTCACCTCAATGTTTTGCATTGCTGACATGAATCGACTAGGTGGATGGGTAATTTTCAAAGTATTCACACATTTTAATCTTAAAATTATGACACAGCAGACCCTCTAGATTGGGAGTGATAAGCAGAGCTGGGACCAAGTCACTATTATTTGAGTCACAAGCAAGTCTCAAGTCACAAAAGTCTAAGTCCCAAGTAGAATGGGTTGAGTCCAGTGGTGTAAGCAGGAATACGTTTATGGCATGGCCAGCAAAAATGTATTACTACACATAATAAACTAGAGGCCTATAATTAATTGACTATGACACTGGAACATAATGTGCTGATATAATAGTAATAATCACAATAGGCTTGGCAACCTCTCACTGATAGTAGGCTAGCCTAGGCGACCAGGAGATAGTAGGCTAGGATAAATCAAATCAAATCAAATTTATTTATATAGCCCTTCGTACATCAGCTGATATCTCAAAGTGCTGTACAGAAACCCAGCCTAAAACCCCAAACAGCAAGCAATGCAGGTGTAGAAGCACGGTGGCTAGGAAAAACTCCCTAGAAAGGCCAAAACCTAGGAAGAAACCTAGAGAGGAACCAGGCTATGTGGGGTGGCCAGTCCTCTTCTGGCTGTGCCGGGTGGAGATTATAACAGAACATGGCCAAGATGTTCAAATGTTCATAAATGACCAGCATGGTCGAATAATAACAAGGCAGAACAGTTGAAACTGGAGCAGCAGCACAGTCAGGTGGACCGGGGACAGCAAGGAGTCATCGTGTCAGGTAGTCCTGGGGCGCGGTCCTAGGGCTCAGGTCCTCCGAGAGAGAGAAAGAAAGAGAGAATTAGAGAGAGCATATGTGGGGTGGCCAGTCCTCTTCTGACTGTGCCGGGTGGAGATTATAACAGAACATGGCCAAGATGTTCCAATGTTCATAAATGACCAGCATGGTCGAATAATAGTAAGGCAGAACAGTTGAAACTGGAGCAGCAGCATGGCCAGGTGGACTGGGGACAGCAAGGAGTCATCATGTCAGGTAGTCCTGGGGCATGGTCCTAGGGCTCAGGTCAGTTGAAACTGGAGCAGCAGCATGGCCAGGTGGACTGGGGACAGCAAGGAGTCATCATGTCAGGTAGTCCTGGGGCATGGTTCTAGGGCTCAGGTCCTCCGAGAGAGAGAAAGAAAGAAGGAGAGAATTAGAGAACGCACACTTAGATTCACACAGGACACCGAATAGGACAGGAGAAGTACTCCAGATATAACAAACTGACCCTAGCCCCCCGACACAAACTACTGCAGCATACATACTGGAGGCTGAGACAGGAGGGGACAGGAGACACTGTGGCCCCATCCGAGGACACCCCCGGACAGGGCCAAACAGGAAGGATATAACCCCACCCACTTTGCCAAAGCACAACCCCCACACCACTAGAGGGATAACTTCAACCACCAACTTTCCATCCTGAGACAAGGCTGAGTATAGCCCACAAAGATCTCCGCCACGGCACAACCCAAGGGGGGAGCGCCAACCCAGACAGGATGACCACAACAGTGAATCAACCCACTCAGGTGACGCACCCCCTGCAGGGACGGCATGAGAGAGCCCCAGTAAGCCAGTGACTCAGCCCCTGTAATAGGGTTAGAGGCAGAGAATCCCAGTGGAAAGAGGGGAACCGGCCAGGCAGAGACAGCAAGGGCGGTTCGTTGCTCCAGAGCCTTTCCGTTCACCTTTCCGATAGGATCGACTCAGTGACCAGGAGATAGTAGGCTTTGCTAGGCTAGGCAGCCACAAATGTAACCATTTAATACTAGAAGAGCCGAGAGCGTCATATTGACTCAAAACGAATGTACTTTTTTGAATGACTTTGCCATTTTTAAAGTTATAAAGTTAGTCTAAAAACAAGATTAAAATTGACAATAGTCTGAAGGGAGAGAATATTATCAATTGTTACATTGTATATGAAGAACAGCAGAGGCTGGAATATATACAGAGGCAGGGATACGAAACTCAGTGACAAAAAGTGACTTTTGCAAATTCTCCTCCAGAGCCACCAGAGGGTGATCTGTTTTGAGATCTATATAGTATCAGAAATAGCAGATTATGTAGTTTCCAAATCACGTACAGTGCCTTGCAAGAGTGTTCACCCCATCTGTGTTTTTCCTATTTTATTGAATTACAACCTGTAATTTAAATAGATTTTTATTTGGATTTCATGTAATGGACATACACAAAATAGTCTAAATTGGTGAAGTGAAATGAAAAAAACTACTTGTTTTTACGGAAAAGTGATGCGAGCATATGTATTCACCTCCTTTGCTATGAAGCCCCTAAATAAGATCTGGTGCAACCAATTACCTTCAGAAGTCACGTAATTAATTAAAGTCCACCTGTGTGCAATCTAAGTGTCACAAGATCTGTCACATAATCTCAGTATATATACACACCTGTTCTGAAAGGCCCTAGAGTCTGCAACACCATAAAGCAAGGGGCACCACCAAGCAAGCGGCACCATGAAAAGTAAGGAGCTCTCCAAACAGGTCAGGGACAAAGTTGTGGAGAAGTACAGATCAGGTTTGGGTTATAAAAAGTATCAGAAACGTTTAACATCCCACGGAGCACCATTAAATCCAGTATTAAAACATTTAAATAATATGGAGAGCGAGCGCCGCCCACCAAAACTCACGGATCAGGAAAGGAGGGCATTAATCAGAGGGCTTTACGGAAGAGTGGCCAGAAAAAAAGCCATTGCTTAAAGAAAAAAATAAGCAAACACGTTTGGTGTTCACCTAAAGGCATGTGGGAGACTATCCATACATATGGAAGAAGGTAATCTGGTCAGATGAGACAAAAATGTAGCATTTTGGCCATCAAGGAAAACACTATGTCTGGCACAAACCCAACACTTCTCATCACCCAGAGCACACCATCCCCAAAGTGAACCATGGTGGTGGCAGCATCATAATGTGGGGATGTTTTTCATCAGCAGGGACTGGAAAACTGGTCAGAATTTAAGGAATGATGGATGGCGCTAAATACAGGGAAATTCTTGAGGGAAACCTATTTCAGTCTTCCAGAGATTTGAGACTGGGACGGAGGTTCACCTTCCAGCAGGACAATGACCCTAAGCACACCGCTAAAGCAACACTCGAGTGGTTTAAGGGGAAACATTTAAATGTCTTGGAATGGCCTAGTCAAAGCCCAGACCTCAATCCAATTGAGAATCTGTGGTATGACTTAAAGATTGCTGTACACCAGCAGGAACCCATCCAACTTGAAGGAGCTGGAGCAGTTTTGCCTTGAAGAATGGGCAAACATCCCAGTGGGTAGATGTGCCACGCTTATAGAGGCATATCCCAGGAGACTTGGAGCTGTAATTGCTGCAAAAGGAGGCTCTAGAAAGTATTGACTTTGGGTGGTGAATAGTTATGCACTCTCAAGTTTCTGTTTTTTTGTCTTATTTCGTGTTTGTTTCACAATTAAACATATTTTGTATTTAGTAGGCATCTTGTGTAAATCAAATGATACAACCCTCCCAAAAAAATCTATTTTAATTCCAGGTTGTAAGGCAACAAAATAGGAAAAATGCCAAGGGGGTGAATACTTTTGCAAGGCACTTGCCAAACAACTCTTGAAAAAGATCCCTTGAGCTGTATTTATTTTGGGGCGGGCAGAATTACTGCTATTACATGTGCTTCCCGCATGAACTCGCAACATTCAAAGCACAGTTATATATTTAAACAAAATGTATCCCATTCTGTTCTTTTGAAATACCTTTTCTTAATATATTTATTAAGGAATAAACATATTCCTTAAAGGGGAATTTCACACGTGTTTTCATCGTGTCTGAAGAATTTCTAGGTCAGTGAAATGTTTCACACGTACTGTAATTGCCCAGGAGCGAGGCAGGTCTGGGCTTTGGCTGCTGAATGATACACCCTATGACGGCTTCCGGTATATTGAAGGAGGGGGCGAGATCTGAAAATAAATGTAGTGCTGCTTTGTTGCATTTTCCAAAGGCTCGATGTGATACTCATCGCACTATACATTTTTGTGCGTTTAGATATAGTTGTCCTTGTTTGATAGAGCCATTGGATGTCTTCAGCGATGTTCCTATCAGCGGATTCATTGCTAAATATACAAGATGACACATTTTTCCAGTCTCTGAAAGACTACAACTCTGTGGTGGTACGAACTCTGGCCATGTTCCACCCTCAAGGCAGACGTTTTTGAAAGGGAGGCGGATACTAAAAACATAATCCTTTGGGAAAAACTGAAAGCACTGCCCAGACCAGAATGGCGTGATTCACAGATGGAGCATTTTTTTAGCTACATGGTGACATTCAACCATATATTATTCAACTGGAATATAGCGAAGAGGATTCTAAACAAAGAGTTGGATTTAGCTAGAAACTCAGCTACAGCACCACGATGGCATATAACAAATATGGTGGCTAGCTAAGTTCGTTATTTTTCCTGCAAGCCACCTAGCTAGCTACCTAACTTTAGTTGATCTACTGAGACCATTTTATGTATTGCTGGCGATTATACTACAGTGTTACAGTAGGGGGAAATCTAATTATTTTTCTGTTTGCTAACTTAGGTAGCAAGCTATAGTCCACAAGCTCCTTTGTCTTGCTCACATTGAGCGAGAGGTTGTTGTCCTGGCACCACACTGCCAGGTCTCTGACCTCCTCCCTATAGACTGTCTCATCGTTGTCGGTGATCAGGCCTACCACTGTTGTCAGCCAACTTAATGATGGTGTTGGAGTCATGCTTGGCCACGCAGTTGTGGGTGAACAGGGAGTACAGGAGGGGACTAAGCACGCACCCACGAGGGGCCCCAGTGTTGAGGATCAGTGTGGCAGATGTGTTCTTGCCTACCCTTACCACCTGGGGGTGGCCCATCAGGAAGTCCAGAGGGAGATGCCCAGTCCCAGGGTCCTTAGCTTTGTGATGAGCTTTGTGGGCACTATGGTGTTGAATGCTGAGCTGTTGTCAATAAACAGCATTTTCACATAGATGTTCCTTTTGTACAGGAGGGAAAGGGCCGTGTGGAGTGTGATTGAGATTGCGTCATCTGTGGATCTGCTGGGGCGGTATGCGAATTGGAGTGGGTCTAGGGTATCCGGGAGGATGCTATTGATGTGAGCCATGACCAGCCTTTCAAAGCACTTCATGGCTACCGACTTGAATGCTATGGGGCAGTAATCATTTAGGGAGGTTACCTTCGCTTTCCTGGGAACAAGGACTATGGTGATCTGTTTGAAACATGTGCTTATTACAGACTCGGTCAGGGAGAGGTTAAAAATGTAATTGAAGACACTTGCCAGTTGGTCCACGCATGCTTTGCGTACACATCCTGGTAATCTGTCTGGCCCCGCGGCTTTGTGAATGTTGACTTGTTTAAAGGTCTTGCTCACATCGGCTATGGCGAGCATGATCAGACAGTCGTCTGGAACAGCTGGTGCTCTCATGCATGTTTCAGTGTTGCTTTCCTCAAAGCGCTTATAGAAGTCATTTAGCTCGTCTGGTAGGCTTGTGTCACTGGGCAGCTCACGGCTGAGCTTCCCTTTGTAGCCCGTAATAATTTGCAAGCCCTGCCACATGCTCCTGCTCCTTGAAAGTGGCAGCTCTTCTTTTTAGCTCAGTGTGGATGTTGCCTGTAATCCATGACTTCTGGTTAGGGTATGTACATACGGTCACTGTGGGGACTACACCATCAATGCACTTATTGATGAAGCCGGTGACTGATATCAAGTCCAATCTCAAGTCTGGAGTTAGACTCAAGTCCAAGACATGTGACTCTGTGTCCACACCACTGGTAATAAGCACTGTTACAACAAACCCCAGTCACCCCTACAAGCACTCACTCACACTGTGTAACTCAAGTCTTTATAATGCACATACTTGAGAAAGAGGATAACTGAGACCGAATAAACCCATGGGGAAGTTTTGTAATGAAAAGATAAATAGCATATACATGCTCAACTTTTATTGTAGCCTTTCTGAGTGACCTTTCTGCTCTGTGTAGGATCATTTGTCATGGAGCTGTCTGTTCTGCAGAGACAAAGACACAGCCATTCGTAATCTTCATTGCCACGGAGACACATCTTTCGAACCGTGATTCCTTGTTTCTGAAAATTGAAATATTTAGCCGCGGCCTCAAAAAATAGCCTACTCTGGCACCTGACAATGTTCTGTGTTTATCTTTTCAACGCCGGTATACTCTATTTCCTTTAAACCCATTCAAACAAGTAATGCCAACTCAACGACACTGATCTTCTCTCTGAAAAGTGTTTTCAGGTTTTTTTTTGTGAAATGCCTTTCTTGCAAGCTCCAACCCAACAATGCAGTAATCAATATAAATGTACAGTAGCACTAAAAATAACATAAGGGAGAACAAAAACAAGAAAAAACAAGTAAGAAGCTTTATACAGGGTCAGTTCCAGTGCAGTATTTACAATGTGCAGTCATACTGGAGTGATGGAGGTAGGCATGTATAGAGGTAATGTGACTAAGCATCAGGATATACGATAAACAGAGTAGCAGCAGCGTAAATTATGATTGTATGTGTGTGTGTGTATGTCTAGAGTGACTATAAATGTGTGTGCATGTTATGTGTGTGTTGGAGTGTCAGTGTGCGTGAGTGTGTAGAGTCCTGTGAGTGTACGTAGAGAACGTGGTACAGTATAATACAAAGGTCACCTCAGATAGTTCATGTAGCCATTCTGTTGGCTATTTAGCTGTCTTATGGCTTGGGGATAGAAGCTGTTCAGGAGCCTGTTGGTGTCAGACTTGATGCACCAATACTGATAGCCGTGAGGAAGCATAAAGAACAGTCTACGGCTTGGGCGGCTGTAGTCTAATAATTTTCCGGCCCTTCCTTTCACACCACCTGATAAAGAGGTCCTGGATGGCAGGCACCAGTGATGTACTGGGCTGTCCGCATCACCCTCTATAGCGCCACGCGATCGAGGGTGGTGCTGTTGTCATACCAAGCAGTGATGCTGCCAGTCAAGATGCTCTCAATGTTGCAGCTGTATTTGAGGGCCCATGCCAAACCTTTTCAACTTCCTGTGTTTTGCCAATAATCCTTGTGGCATCTCCCTTATTTCTTCCTAGGTGTGTGTCATATCTTGTGTATGTAGAGGGGAGGAAAAAACCCTTTTAATGTATTCCGTGCTTTCTTGTCAAAGTACCTTTGTGCAGTTTTGCCCTTGGCATTGAGATTTCATTCCTCCACTCCCCCTGTTGAGACGGATGGGCTACTCCTCTCATTTGCATGAACAATGTTCCTCTGACCGTGTTGACTTCCAGTCCATCCCTGTAGTTTATTTATTAGAGGGATGTATTTTCATCACCCAACATAGAATAAAGCACACTGTTTCCAGGCACACACACACTCACAGAGAAAAACACACACAACTCCCACTATTGTCTTTGATATCATATTCATACAATGCATTTTAATAATGGCAAATGATTTGCATTCATATTAATGACTGTTGTGATTTGAGGATTTAGCCTATGCAGAGATATTAGCTGTGTGTGTGATATCACAAGGACAGTAATAATGTGTTGTGGCCTCTGTATTTTCGTGTTGATGTGTTTCATAGCGGATGGTCTGTTTGTTTCTGGGGCTTTTGCCCTTCTCAAAGTCAGATTAGCTGCACCGTCAATCTGTCAGCCTGTCACTGAAAGGTCAGGGAGGGGTCACTTGCTTCCCTGCATCACCTTTTCTACCATGATTGGCTGCCAATTGTTTGGCAGTCGAACGTGTCCGAGCTCGGACTCAGGGGGACAGTTGAATGGGTGCCAGTGGCTTTGCATGTAGAGACTGCGGACAGCGTTCAGGTCAGACCTTGGGTGTCACAGTAGGGTCATAACTTCCCCTATTGTCACTCATTCAGAATGTCATTCAATTACAGACGTTGGCGGGTGTTCGATGCGACAGAAGAGGGCCAACATTTACAATGTTTTTTTTGGTGCTGTTGTACATCATATGTTGGTCTACAAGGCTTTATTAAGTGTTTGTGGCATCTGCCTGGGCTTAAACACTTGGAGTAAATGAAGCATGCCCAAACAGCTGGCAGGCAATATGGTAGAAGAGAGTGATCGGCTGTACCAGAGGATGTGTCATGGGGAAAGCACCATTTGTCATTTCCCTAGCAACATCCTACTGTATCAAAGATGTTTTTGAAGCACTTTAAAATAGGATGGAATGTTTCCAAGTAGAATACAGATACTGTTGCAAAAGGTTTTTCCTACAATTAGCCCTATTGAACATGACCATGGTTTCCCATAGCTAGGGTAGGCACTGATCCTAGTCAAAGGCTCAATTGACAAATCACACGATACACTGAGGGTACAAAACATAAAGAACACCTTCCTAATATTGAGTTTCACCCCCCTTTGCCCTCAGAACAGCCTCAATTCGTTGGGCATGGATTCTGTCTCCTCCCCTTCATCTACACTGATTTGAAGTGGATTTAACAAATGACCTCAATAAGGGATGTTAGCTTTCACTTGGATTCACCTGGTCAGTCTAAAAGAGCACGTGCTCCTAATGTTGTGTATAATTCAATGACCGTGTTGCATATCTGGTACAAGTCCTTTTTTTTGCCTTGAGGTTCCTGACATGCTCTGCCTCACGAATGTTGAAGGTGATAATGATGATCTGACATGAAGCCCGACATCCACTCTTGGATAATAACCAATCAGATCTAAACTGCATCCATTTCCAGAGTTTGCTGTCGTGTGTGGCCTTCGGGTATGGCTGTGAGAACTTCGCCAAGTATGAGGAGCAGGGCATCGGTATCCAGTGGAGTAACATTGCCCAAAATCCTGAGGGAGATCGGTACAGTTTCATCGTGTCCATCATCATGATGCTCATCGACGCCCTCATCTACTGGCTGCTCACGTGGTACATCGAGAACGTCTTCCCAGGTAACTCATTCATGAGAAAGCCATCAATAATGCACACTCCGGAGTGAAGTTTCCCCTAGGTTCAGATCTAGGATCGGCTTCCCCTTCCCCAATCGTAACCGTCTGTGGGGAAAAACTGACCCTGTATCCGCGTCTCCCAAGATTCCCGTCACCCTATAACGTAATGCTCACAGTACGGTGTCCATATTAGGACTCTCCAACTCCAAGTGACTGTGACACAACTTCCATTAAGGTGTGAATGTCCTAATATGGACACCATGCTCTGCGAGTGCTGTTCATAATGACATCAGTTAGTGGATAAAGTGCAGTCGATAAGTAACGTATGTCCCACTGACATGAACATAATGTACATAAATGGAACACATTCCACCCGTGTGATGCTATAGTACTCTGACGTTGGGGGTTAAACTGTTTTATAGACCAAATGTACGTTATATTGTAATTACACAATCCACAGAGTACACAGAATTGATACACTCTTGTATGTGTTGTTGTTGGTCAATAACCAGAAAACAAATCGAATATCCCAGCAGACTGGCATAATATATTCATCTCATCTTCTCTAATTAAAATAAGAGGGGGATTTGTGCCAGTCTAGCTGGATGGAAACATGCACTGCAAAGTGGCATCCCTCAAGCTGTTAATAAAATGTGAATGATGTTCCTCCACTCTTGATAACAGGCCAATATGGAATAGCCAAGCCGTGGTCCTTCCCTTTCATGGCCTCCTATTGGTGCGGGATGTCTGCGGTGCCCAACGCTGACCCTAGTCAGTTCAAGGATCCCATGGAATACAATGGTATAGTAGCCAGTGGTATTCACACAAACACCTGTGCACAAACACACCCACACTCAGGCATTACGCAACAGTTATTTATTTGTCTGGTTTAACACAGGTCATTCCCATCACAGACAGAATGCAACCTCAATAAGCCTAGTTCATGATAACTTTAGACTCCGGATTGTTGGCACCTTGATTTTGTGTTAGATAATAATAGACAGATAATGCTGGGGGAAAAACAAGGTTGAGCTCGGAAAGTCAAAGCCTCGTTAGTAAATGACTGCTAATTAACATTTGGTCGAGGGAGGTGCAATGTAGTTTTATTGGCCGTGTCTAGGCCGTTTCGTATTCTGATCATGGAGTGGAATTCCGGAGTCATCATGCGTTTACACTGAAATTTGAACGTGCCCACCATGTCCACATCGTGTCCGGATTCCCTTTTCCTCATGCTATATTCAAATACCAGTATGCGTTCTGGAATAGGCTAAATGTGTCTCAACACCTGGATTTGGTCTTATGCAGCAACAACATTTTTTAAATTGGATAAAAGTAGAGACTCAACTAACATTAGCTAATGAGCCAGCCAGCTAACGTTAGCTAGTTAAACAACAATGAACATAGTGCCAAATGTTGTGTTTTTTGTCTTCGTCTGATGAGGAATAGGAATCATCGGACCAACACGCAGCGTCGTAAGTGTTCATAGTAAATTTAATTAAATAAACTGAACACTGAATGACAAAAACAACAAAGAGAGTGAAAAACACAAAAGAGAAAGCAACTACCCACAAACACAGGTGGGAACAGGCTAACTAAGTATGGTTCTCAATCAGTGACAACGGTTGACAGCTGCCTCTGATTGGGAACCATACCAGGCCAAACACACAGAAATACAACACACAGAACAAACATAGAATGCCCACCCCAACTCACGGCTTACCCAAACCAAAATAGAGACATAAAAAAGGAACTAAGGTCAGGACGTGTCAGTACCCCCCCCCAAAGGTGCCGCAAAACCTGAACCTATAGGGGAGGGTCTGGGTGGGCATTTCACCACGGTGGCGGCTCCGGTGCGGGACATAGACCCCACTCCACCTTAGTCTTGGCCCACTTAGGTGGCGCCTCTGGAATGGCGACCCTCGCCGCTGACCCCGAACTGGGGACCCTTACAGCGGGCCCCGAATAGGAGGTAGACTCTGGCGGCGCCGGACAGGCGGGAGGCTCTGGCGCCTCCGGACAGACGGGCTGCTCTGGCAGATCCGGACTGGAGGGAGACTTGGTTCTGGGAGCATGTGCAGGACTCACCAGGCTGGGGAGATCTACAGGCGGCCTCGTCCTTGGCCGAGGCACTGGATGCACTGGGCCGTGGAGGCGCACTGGAGGTCTCAAGCAACGAGCCTGCACAACCCGTCCTGGCTGGATACCCCCTGTAGCCCGGCAAGTGTGGAGAGTTGGAACAGGTCGCACTGGGCTGTGCTGGCAAACAGGGGACACTGTGTGTAGGGTTGGTGCCGTATGACGCGGGCCGAGAAGACGCACTGGAGACCAGATGCGCTGAGCCGGCTTCATCCATCCTGGCTCGATGCCCACTCTAGCCCGGCCGAGTCAAGGAGCTGCGATGTAACGTACCGGGCTGTGAACGTGCACTGGAGACACCGTAAGCTCCACCGCATAACACGGTGCCTGACCAGTACGACGCTCCACCCGGTAAGCACGGGGAGTTGGCTCAGGTCTTCTACCTGACTCCGCCAATCTCCCCGTGTGCCCCTTCCAAAATAAATTATGGGGCTGCCTCTTGTGCACTTTTCCTCGGGCCAACTCCTCGTAGTGTTGCCGCTCCGCTTTGGCTGCCTCCAGCTCCTCTTTAGGACGACGATACTCTCCCGGCTGTGCCCATTGTCTCTTGCCGTCCAAGATTTCCTCCCATGTCCAGGAGTCCATTCTTCCAAGCTGCTTGGTCCCTTGGTGGTGGGTAGTTCTGTAACGGCTCTCCTCTTCGTCTGATGATGAGGAATAGGAATCATCAGACCAACACACAGCGTGGTAAGTGTTCATAGTAAATTTAATGAAATAAACTGAACACTGAATGACAAAAAAACAACAAAGCGAGTGAACGACACGAAACAGTCCTGTAAGGTGAAATAGCAGACACCTTTTTTTATCTCATGAAGGGAATATAATTATTCAGCTGTGGGTAGATTTTGTGTAGAACATTAGATTTTGGCTGTGAGTAGATTTTGTGTGGAATATACTTTGAGGTAGCTTTTCTGAGGGCATGAATCAAACATGGTTAAAGTGTCTGCTAAATGGCATACCGTCGCTGTCTGATGAAAACTTTGTTACTCCATTTTGCAACAAAAATAAATAATTTACTGATACCAGTAACTCCCCTCAATGTGCTCTGAACATTTCATGACTCTATGACCAAGAAAATGTATTCAAAATAGTTTTAAAAGTTTAATAATTGTGTGTTCGTTAATGGGAAAATTGCATATTTTCAATTTCTTGAAAAGTTTATATTTTGGAGATTAGGTTTTCAGAGACAATATACACTATATATACAAAAATATATGGACACCCCTTCAAATGTGTGGATTTGACTATTTCAGCCACACTCGTTGCTGACACGTGTCATGCAATCTCCATAGAGAAACTTTGGCAGTAGAATGTCCCTACTGAAGAGCTCAGTGACTTTCAACATGGCACCTTCATAGGATGCCACCTTTACAACAAGTGAGTTCAACACATTTCTGCCCTGCTAGAGCTGCCCCAGTCAGTGTAAGTGCTGTTATTGTGAAGTGGAAACGAGATCTAGGAGCAACAATGGCTCAGCCGCAAAGCGGTAGGCCATACAAGCTCACTACGGGACCGCTGAGTGCTGAAGTGCGTAGCAGTTTAAATAGTTTGTCCTCGGTTGCGACACTTACTACCAAGTTCCAAACTGCCTCTGGAAGCAACGTCAGCACATGAAATCGGTTTCCATGGCCGAGCAGCCACACACAAGCCTAAGATCACCAAGTGTCGGCCGGAGTGGTGTAAAGCTCACCGCCATTGGAGTCGCCACAATTGGAAACACGTTCTCAGGAGTGATTTAATCACGCTTTACCAGCTGTCAGTCCGACGGACAAATCTGGGTTTGGCGTATGCTAGGAGAAAGCTACCTACCCGAATGCATAGTGCCAACTATAAAGTTTGGTGGAGGAGGAATAATGGTCTGGAGCTGTTTGTCATGGTTCGGGCTAGGCCCCTTAGTTCCAGTGAAGGGTAGTCTTAACACTGCAGCATACAATGATGTTCTAGACCATTCTATGCTTCCAAATTTGTGGCAACAGTTTGGGTAAGGCCCTTGCCTGTTTCTGCATGACAATGCCCCCGTGCACAAAGCGAGGTTCACACACAAATAGTTTGTCGAGATTGGTGTGGAAGAACTTGACTGGTCTGCAGAGAGCCCTGACCTCAACCCTATCAAACACCTTTGGAATTAATTGGAATGCCAACTGCGAGCCAGGCCTAAACGCCCAACATCAGTGCCGAACCTCACTAATGCTCTTGAGGCTGAATGGAAGAAGGTCCCCGCAGCAATGTTCCAACATCTAGTGGAAAAGCTTCCCAAAAGAGTGAAGGCTGGTATAGCAGCAAAGGGGGAACAACTCCATATTAATTACCATGATTTGGAAATTATGTTTACGTCCCATGTTTCATGAGCTGAAATAAATTTGTTCCATATGTTCCATATGCACAAAAAAGCTTATCTCTCTCAAATTTCATGCACACATTTGTTTACATCCCTGTTAGTGAACATTTATCCTTTGCCAAGATAATCCATACACCTGACAGGTGTGGCATATCAAGTAGCTGATTGAACATTATGATCATTACAAAGGTGCACATTGTGCTTGGGACAATTAAAGGCCACTCTAAAATGTGCAGTTTTGTCACACAACACAAAGCTACAGTTGTCTCAAATTTTAAGGGAGCATGCAATTGTCATGCTGACTGCAGGAATGTCCAACAGAGCTGTTGCCAAAGTATTGAATGTTCATTTCTCTACCGTAAGCCGTCTCCACCGTTGTTTTAGAGAATTTGGCAGTACGTCCAACCGGCCTCACAACCGCAGACCACGTGTAACCATGGCAGCCTAGGACCTCCACATATGGATTCTTCAATTGCAGGATTGTCTGAGACCAGCCACTTGGACAGCAGTTGAAACTGAGGAGAATTTCTGTCTGTAATAAAGCCCTTTTTATGGGGAAAAAACTCATTCTGATTGGCTGGGCCTGGCTTCCCAATGGGTGGTACGGTCCTGCCCAGTCATGTGAAATCCATATAGGTCCTAATGAATTTATTTCAATTGACTTAAACAAGCTGTAGCTCAGTAAAATCGTTTAAATCGTTGCATTTTGCGTTTATATTTTTGTTCAGTATATTTATATACTGTGTGTGTGTATATATATATATATAATTTCATGTATGCAATGTATTATTTACCATCTATACATGCATTTAAAGACACGTGACATTTGTCTAAAGCAGGATCATCTCTTTTTTTGTGTGTTTTATTATAAAGATTATTTGGAAAAGCCACCACCCAATATGAAGGCAGGAGTCTCAATCAGGAACCTTGTGAAGATCTATAAAACGGGAAAAAAGCTTGCTGTGGATGGACTTAGTGTGGACTTCTACGAGAATCACATCACCTCTTTCCTTGGTCACAATGGCGCAGGAAAAACAACCACTATGTAAGTAAAATAATAATACAAATTGATTGAATTGATGTCGTACTTTCCCAGGTGCTCAAAGATTTAACACTTGACATTATATGAAGGCAACTCACCTCATCCACTGCCAATGTGTAACCTGGTTGATGCCATGGCCCAGGAGCCATTTTGCCCCAGAAAGGTCAGCACACATCAGCTATAACAGTGGAGAGGTGAGAAGAGGTCATACAAACTATCAGCTCTCCATGGTTACCACATTACATAGTGCTTTTCAGGGCCATAACACTGCTTACACAAAGTGTGTCGGTTCGTGCTGCAATCTGCCTGTCTACAACAGAGCCAATAGCATTATTAAACTCTTAGCTCTGCTGCATTAATCCTTTCATCAAAGAACTTTGGCATCGTTCTCAGCTCATGGTGTTAGCAGTATGGCCACAGCTTAGGTTGAGGCAAGCCGTCTGAAAGTACAATAAAGTAAGTTAGCAGCAGTGCCGGGGTGTAAGGGGGAGTCATTTAATTGCTGGTCGAAAAACGATTGCAAGAGGTTAGGTAAGGTTAAGATGGCACAAAATGAAGACAGTCAACAAGGCCAGAGAGTGAGTGAGGGAGAGGAAAAGAGAGAAAACAGGTGGGGAGATGAAGAGGATGAAGAGAGAGTGGGTGGGGACAGTGAAAACGAGGGAGAGAAAAAGAGAGAGAAAGATATAGATAGACAATGTGTGGGTAGAGGGAGAGAGAGAGAGAGAGAGAGCAAGAGAGAGAGAACTGAAGAAGACAACAGGTCTCAGCTGAGCAAGCGGAATGAAAGCCAGAACTGAAGCGAGGGAGCAAAGCATGACAAGTAAAGGGAAGGACGAGCAAGTGCTTAGTCACCATCAAATACCAGTTGAATGTTGTGTCCACAAAACTCTTTGTGTCTCTAAGTGTGGCAATACGACATCAAAGTCCACATAAAACTTTATTGCACATAAATGAAATGAAAGATTTCTCAATGCATTGTTGATTTGACCAACTTTTCAACCAAATGGCGCCGGAGGAGATGGCCGCCGTTTTACGTTCTCCTAACCAATTGTTCTATATGTGTTTTTTTTGCGATATTTGTAAATGATTTTGTACATGATTTTTCTGCAACCGTATCTTCCGACAGAAAAAAGCTTCTAGATATCAGGACAGCGATCACTCACCTCGGATTAGACAAAGATTTTTTTCAACTACAACAACAAGCAGAACTCACAAAATATTCTCCAAACACCCGAACAGGGCAGACATCCCAATTATTCGCAAAAGGAAGAGATGCAGAGGAAGATGAGCCGTATACTTTGTCCAGACCCGCAGAAGGCAACTAGGAAAGCTGCCGTTACCATCAATATTACTCGCCAACATGCAATCATTGGACAATAAACTAGAAGAGGTACGATCATGAATATCCTACCAACGGGACATCAAAAACTGTAATATCCTAAGTTTCACGGAATTGTGGCTGAAGGACGACATGGATATTCAGCTTACGGGATACACGCTGCACCGGCAGGATAGAACAGCACACTCCGGTAAGACGAGGGGGGTATGTGCATATTTGTAAACAACAGCTGGTGCACGAAATCTAAGGAAGTCTCTAGATTTTGCCCACCTGAAGTAGAGTATATTGTGATAAATTGCAGGCCACACTACTTACCTAGAGTTCTCAGCTATACTTTTCTTGGCTGTTTATTTACCACCACAAACAGATGCTGGCACTAAGACCGCACTCAGTCAGCTGTATAAGGAAATAAGCAAACAGGAAACCACTCACCCAGAGGCGGCGCTCCTAGTTGCCGGAGACTTTAATGCAGGGAAACTTAAATCAGTTCCACCAAATCTCTATCAACATGTTAAATGTGCCATCAGAGGGTAAACATTTCTAGTTCACCTGTACTCCACACACGGAGACGCGTACAAAGTTCTCCCTCGCCCTCCATTTGGTAAATCCAACCACAACTCTATCGTCCTGATTCCGGCTTACAAGCTAAAATTAAAGCAGGAAGCACCAGTGACTCGGTCTATAAAAAAAATGGTCAGATGAGGCAGATGCTAAACTACAAGACTGTTGCTATCACAGACTGGAACATGTTCTGGGATTCTTCCGATGACATTGAGGAATACACCACATCAGTCACTGGCTTTATCAATAAGTGCATTGAGGACGTCGTCCCCACAGTGACTGTACATACATACCCCAACCAGACGCCATGGATTAGTGATTAGCTGACGCTTTCAAGGTGCGGGACTCGAACCCGGAAGCTTACAAGAAATCAAGATATGCCCTGCGACAAACCATCAAACAGGCAAAGTGTCAATACAGGGCTAAGATTGAATCATACTTCACCGGCTCCGACGCTCGTCGGATATGGCAGGGCTTGCTAACTATTACAGACTACAAAGGGAAGCACATCCGCGAGCTGCCCAGTGACACGAGTCTACCAGACGAGATAAATCAATTCTATGCTCGCTTCGAGGCAAACAACACTGAGGCATGCATGAGAGCATCAGCTGTTCCGGACAACTGTGTGATCACGCTTTCCATAGACAACGTGAGTAAGACCTTTAAACAGGTCAACATACACAAAGCTGCAGGGCCAGATGGATTACCAGGAAGTGTGTTCCCCGCATGTGCTGACCAACTGGCAGGTGTCTTCACTGACATTTTCAACATGTCCCTGATTGAGTCTGCAATACCAACATGCTTCAAGCAGAACACCATAGTCCCTGTGCCCAAGAACACAAAGGCAACCTGCTTAATGACTACAGACCTCATGTCCGTAGCCATGAAGTGCTTTGAAAGGTTGTTCATGGTTCACATCAACACCATTATCCCAGAAACCCACTCTAATTTCCATACTGCTCAAACAGATCCACAGATGATGCATCTCGTTTGCACTCCACATTGCCCTTTCCCACCTGGACAAAAGGAACACCTATGTGAGAATGCTGTTCATTGACTACAGCTCAGTTTTCAACACCATAGTACCCTCAAAGCTCATCACTAAGCTAAGGAACCTTGGACTAAACACCTCCCTCTGCAACTGGATCCTGGACTTCCTGATGGGCCACCCCCAGGTGGTTATGGTAGGTAGCAACACATCTGCCATGCTGATCCTAAACACTGGAGCTCCCCAGGGGTGTGTGCTCTGTCCCCTCCTGTACTCCCTGTTAACCCACGACTACATGGCCAGGCACGACTCCAACACCATCATTAAGTTGGCAGACGACACAACAGTGGTAAGCCTGATCACCGACAATGACGAGGTCAGAGACCTGGCCGGGTGGTGCCATAATAACAACCTATCCCTCAACGTAACCAAGACGAAGGGGATGATTGTGGACTACAGGAAAAGGAGCACCGAGCACGTCCCCATTCTCATCGACGGGGCGGTAGTGGAGCAGGTTGAGAGCTTCAAATTCCTTGGTGTCCACATTACCAACAAACTAGAACTGTCTAAACACACCAAGACAGTCGTGAAGAGGGCACGACAAAGCCTCTTCCCCCTCAGGAAACTAAAAAGATTTGGCATGGGTCCTGAGATCCTCAAAAGGTTTTACAGCTGCAACATCAAGAGCATCCTGACCGGTTGAATCGTAGCCTGGTACTGCAATTGCTCGGCCTCCGACCGCAAGGCACTTCAGAGGGTAGTGCGTACGGCCCAGTACATCACTGGGGCAAAGCTGCCTGCCATCCAGGACCTCTACACCAGGCGGTGTCAGAGGAAGGCCCTGAAAATTGTCAAAGACCCCAGCCACTCCAGTCATAGACTATTCTCTCTACCACCGCATGGCAGGCGGTACCGGAGTGCCAAGTCTAGGACAAGAAGGCTCCTGAACAGGTAACCAAATGGTTACCCGGACTATTTGCATTGTGTGCCTCCCCCAAGCCCTCTTTTACGCTGCTGCTACTCTCTGTTTATCTTATATGCATAGTCACTTTAACTATACATTCATGTACGTACTACCTCAATTGGCCCGACCAACCAGTGCTCCCGCACATTGGCTAACCGGGCTATCTGCATTGTGTCCCACCACCTGCCAACCCCTCTTTTACGCTACTGCTACTCTCTGGTCATCATATATGCATAGTCACTTTAACCATACCCACATGTACATACTACCTCAATAAGCCTGACTAACCGGTGTCTGTATATAGGTTTGCTACTGTTTTCAAATGTATTTTTACTGTTGTTTTATTTCTTTACTTTCCTACACACACATACGCACACATGTTTCTTTCACACTATTGGTTAGAACCTGTAAGTAAGCATTTCACTGTTGTATTTGGCGCACATGACAAATTTGATTTGCACATTTGCACTCTATACTGAACAAATAATTGCACGCAACATGTCAATTTTGGTCCCATGTTTTTATTTCTCTCAAACTTTGTGCACAAATTTGATTACATCCCTATTAATGAGCATTTCTCATTTTCCAATATAATCCATCCACCTGACTGATTTCGCACATCAAGAAGCGGATTAAACAGCATGATCATTACACAGGTGCACCTTGTGCTGAGAAAAATAAAAGTAAACCTTAAAATGTGCAGTTTTGTCACACAACACAATACCACAGATGTCTCAAGTTTTGAGGGAGTGTGCAATTGGCATGCTGACTGCAGGAATGTCCACCAGAGCTGTTGCCAGATCATTTCATGTTAATTTCTCTACTATAAATTGCCTCCAACATCATTTTAGAGAATTTGGCAGTATGTCCAACTGGCCTCACAACCGCAGATCAAATGTAACCACGCCAGCCCAGGACCTCCACTTCCTACTACTTCACCTGCGGGATCATTTGAGGAGGAGGAGGGGGTTGCTGAGGAGTATTCATGTCTGTAATATAGCCCCTTTGTGGGGGAAAACATTTCTGATTGGCTGGTCCTGGCTGCCAAGTGGGTGGGGCTATGCCCTCCCAGGCCCACCCAAGGCTGCACCCCTGACCAGGCATGTGAAATCCATAGATTATGGCCTAATTTATTTCAATTGACTGATTTCCTTATATGAACTATAACTCAGTAAAATCTTAGAAATTGTTGCCTATTGTGTTTATTTTTGGTCAGTATAGTTAATTTCACTCCAATTTCTTCTATAAACAATGATGTAGAAAGTTTACACATCTTGCTATTACTTCATGATGAGTTTGAAAGAAGACTAACTGCTAGTGGAAAGTGAGTGGGAATGGACTTTTTCTGGTTCATTCACTTTTTAAAGATGCTACTTCATTACCGCTGCAATGATGTAGCATGTCTAGCTTCACAATTGTATAGTCAGTGTGAATGTTATTGATTGATTAGCCAACCATGATACAGGTTGTAGATTGGTTGTTTTCTACTGGGAAATTGACATCTGTTCCTGCCACCACTTATTCCAGAATTTTATAATCCAAATTATGAAAATATGGTTATTTAAGATACATAAAATTATATTCTTGTTTGTCGATTAATTTACTTCCACCCTATGTGTTTTATGAAGGTTTTCAATTCGGTATCCAGGGATACGGAAGTGAAAATGACTTTCCCAGCACATTTTCTTGTTCTCCGCTTATCCTATAGGTCGATCTTGACGGGACTGTTCGCTCCAACATCGGGGACCGCTCTCATAAATGGTTACGATATCCGCACGGACATGGACACCATTAGGAAGCATCTGGGAATGTGCCCTCAGCACAACGTCTTGTTCAATGAGTAAGTTGCATTCAACAGGTGAATCTATGTTGTTTAATCGCCTCTTCCATCACCTCTCAATATCGCAGTGGACAAAACTGGTTGCAATGACATCACTATGTCACGGTCAGGTTGTATACTGGTCGTATAAGGGATAGTTCTAAATGTACTGGGGGAGGGGTCAGGTCCAACTCAAGGTGTCGTGAAAGAAAATGCATCCCCCTCCCCAATGTAAAAAGTATTTTCACGTGACCCTCCCCTACTGTAAAAAAAAGAATCACACCACCCCCCTCATACTCATATACTTAACTCAAAATAATGTTTACAACCACAAATAACAGAGGATGGCTGCCAGGCAGGGCTACTGACCAGAAGGTTGAGGGTTCGCTGTCCTGCTACTGTGCCTTTCTAGAACATTTTTATTTTTTATTTAACCTTTATTTAACCAGGTAAGCTAGTTGAGAACAAGTTTTCATTTACAACTGCGACCTGGCCAAGAAAAAGCAAAGCATTGCGACACAAACAACAACACAGAGTTACACATGGAATAAACAAGCGTACAGTCAATAACACAATAGAAAAAAAAGTATATATACAGTGTGTGCAAATGGCATGAGGAGATAAGGCAATAAATAGGCCATAGTAGCAAAGCAATTACAATTTAGCAAATGAACACTGGAGTGATAGATGAGCAGATGGTGATGTGCAAGTAGAAATACTGGTGTGCAAGTAGAAATACTGGTGTGCAAAAGAGCAGAAAAGTAAATAAAAACAATATCTGGATGAGGTAGGTAGATTGTGTGGGTTATTTACAGATGGGCTCTGTACAGCTGCAGCGATCGTTTAGTTTCTCAGATAGCTGATGTTTAAAGTTAGTGAGGGAAATATAAGTCTCCATCTTCAGCGATTTTTGCAATTCGTTCCAGTCATTGGCAGCAGAGAACTGGAAGGAAAGGCGGCCAAAGCAGGTGTTGGCTTTGGGGATGACCTGTGAGTTAAACCTGCTGGAGCGCGTGCTACGGGTGGTGTTGTTATCATGACCAGCGAGCTGAGATAAGGCGGAGCTTTACCTAGCATAGACTTTTTGATGACCTGGAGCCAGTGGATCTGGCGACGAATATGTAGCGAGGTTCAGCCGATAAGAGCATACAGGTCGCAGTGGTGGGTGGTATAAGGGGCTTTGATGACAAAACAGATTGCACTGTGATAGACTGCATCCAGTTTGCTGAGTATTGGAAGCTATTTGGTAAATGACATCGCTGAAGTCGAGAATCGGTAGGATAGTCAGTTTTACGAGGGTATGTTTGGCGGCGTGAGTGAACGAGGCTTTGTTGCGAAATAGAAAGCCGATTCTAGATTTAATTTTGGATTGGAGATGTTTAATATGAGTCTGGAAGGAGAGTTTACATTCTAGCCAGACACCTAGGTATTTGTAGTTGTCCACATATTCTAAGTCAGAACCATCCAGAGTAGTGATGCTAGTCGGGCTGGCGGGTGCGGGCAGCGAACGGTTGAAAAGCATTCACTTGGTTTTACTAACATTTAAGAGCAGTTGGAGGCCACGGAAGGAGTGTTGTATGGCATTGAAGCTCGTTTAGAGGTTAGTTAACACAGTGTCCAAAGAAGGGCCAGATGTATACAGAATGGTGTTGTCAGCGTAGAGGTGGATCAGGGAATCACATGCAGCAAGAGCGACATCGTTGATATTTACAGAGAAAAGAGTGGGCCCAGAGAATTGAACCCTGTGGTACCCCCATAGAGACTTTGACACACTGAACTCTGTCTGAGAAGTAGTTGGTGATGAAGACGGCTGCACAGTACTGTCTTTTATCGATGGCGGTTATGATATCGTTTAGTACCTTGAGCGTGGCTGAGGTGCAACTGTGAGCAGCTCGAAAACTAGATGGCACAGCGGAGAAGGTACGGTGGGATTCAAAATGGTCAGTGATCTGTTTATTCACTTGGCTTTCAAAGACTTTAGAAAGGCAGGGCAGGATGGATATAGGTCTATAACAGTTTGGGTCTAGAGTGTCACCCCCTTTGAAGAGGGGGATGACCACGGCAGCTTTCCAATCTTTAGGGATCTCGGACGATAAGAAAGAGAGGTTGAACAGACTGATAATAGGGGTTGCAACAATGGCAGCGGATAATCTTAGAAAGAGAGGGTCCAGATTGTCTAACCCAGCTGATTTGTACAGGTCCAGGTTTTTCTTTCAGAACATCTGCTATCTGGATTTGGGTGAAGGAGAAGCTGGGGAGGCTTGGGCAAGTAGCTGCGGGGGGTGCGGAGCTGTTGGCTGGGTTTGGGGTAGCCAGGAGGAAAGCATGGCCAGCCGTAGAGAAATGCTTTTTGAAATTCTCGATTATCGTGGATTTATCGGTGTTGACAGTGTTACCTAGCCTTAGTGCAGTGGGCTATATAAACTGTCGAGAGTAGATCCACAACAGATCCAAATGGAATTAAATATTCTATTCACAGGGCTTTTGCACCATTATTCAAATGACATTTTCACTGCGGTTTACAGCCTAGAGTAGAATGTTGTACTCGCTTGAAAACAATAATGCAATTATTCATTGCATTGTGGTGTTGTAGGCTAGTCTATGTAGGATAATTGTATTGTCCCTAAAACAAGAACAATATTGGAGCTGCATATCTGCACCGTTCTTTCTTGTGCAATGGCCTCTCTGATTATATAGACAATTGGTGTAACTTTGAATGATTTTATGTGTGGTATGATGCTAGATAGATCTGGACAAAAGACCCACCTACCACTATGAATGATGGATAGACCGTTAGACTGGTAGACTATATTGACCTGTGGTATAGTTATCGTGTGGAAAAGCACAGTGCATAAGGGAAGTACCAGCAGACCTTGGCATAGGGGAGACCCATGCAAGCAGGTGAGGAAATTTTGAAATTATATAGTAAAACCTTCAAAAAGGTGAATGTAAACATGGAAAAAATTCTCTACCCTCCTATGTTCCCAATAAAAAAAACACAACCCTCCCCATAGCAACAAAAAAGGTTAGACAACCCCCCCTAGTTTGTTAATTGTTTACTAATAAACTAGTGAATGTGCTAGAAAGATCAACAGCTACCTATCTAGCTAGTTGACTGCTGTGGCTAGACAAAAATGACTTGTTTTGAAAGTTCATTTTGAACATTCAATGAAACTGGAAAACGTCCATGGCCGGCATTGTTGTCACCTTAACTGCTACATAACTTCTGAGTGATAGGAAGCAAGATTCCCATCACCAATCAGTCTACATCACTGCACACACACCCATCATTACTACGACAACTAGCTTAGCCATGTCAGCAAATGACTGTTGTCTGAATATACAGTACATATCTGATTTGGTCACTTGTAACTTGCTGTTTGGACAGACAGTAGTCCAAAATGGATTTGAAAAGCAAAACTGATTTGAGCATTAAGACCTGCAGTGTGAACAAGGCTTTAGAGACCATCTGGTTGTAATCTGCTTACATGACCTCTTATCAACAGGATAAACATGTTAACATTTTCATTAAATGTGTCAAATTTTGCCCTGTGGGAGAACCCACAGTTAATGTTGGACATATTCCAAATTCAATATCTACAGTAACTTGCATCTCAAATCCTTGCAATATTCTCCTCCTCCATCGTCTCCATTTTCAAAAATTAAACTAAGCTTCATTCTTTCCATCCACTTTCTTCCCTCTAATAGTGTCATTATTAACCATGATCCAGACTCACTGGCTGCCATTGTTAGATATGCCCTCTCATAACCGGGTTCTCTTCCATTTTCCCCTCTGCTGAGTGATCACCTGTGACCTCCGATGCCTCACGTCTCTTACATCATGATTATGACTGAGTACTAGCGAATTATGGCCATTAATATTTATCCCAACAGAACTGAAGTGTCTATATTTAAACTGGGGCTCTCAATATTAATGCGCACGGGAGGTAGACGCTAAAACGTACGCACAGATATGCCCGCCGGCGTTGCAGTCAAGATGATTCCACAGGAGTTTGTGACATCATGTTACGAATGGAGTCGGCTCGCCGGAGTGGAAACTGTGGTGTCAGAGTTGTGTGGATTGTATTAACGTGACAGATTGAGAGTTGATGATGAAGGTGCTCAGTAGGAACTAATAAGTCATCTTTGAATCATGAAGGACCGTATAAAATTGGGTAATTAAGATCTTGTTAGAGGAGTCAAGTTAATTTGAAGCCTAGTTCAGGAGGGACTATCCCATGTAACTTGAAGTACACTGAAACAACATATAGAATCAATTCAATTATTATTGTCACTTGTCTCTGGAAATGCAGAAAATATTGGATCCACTTTTTGTACATTGGACCAAAAATGTGTACTTAGTGTCGATTTTGTGCCTAATTTCACACACTTTCATTTTGGTATTCATTCTGTTGTTGATAAGTCAAATAATTGTTTCTTAATTGTATTTCTGATTCTTAGCCTTACAGTAGAGGAGCACATCTACTTCTATGCCAGATTAAAGGGTCGAAGCCGTGATGAAGTGAAAACGGAGATGGACCAAATGATCAAGGATGTAGGGCTGCTGCACAAACGCAAGGAACTTGCCAAGAACCTGTCAGGTGTGTGTGTGTGCCCGTGCAAATATTTGTGTCCTTGGGATCTATATGTATCGAGGGATTACAATCATGCACAAATGTTGTAGTAGCTCTCTACCCCAGCCACCACTTGTCAAACCGAGTGTATGTGCGTACGTGCCAGTGTGTGCCTGTGGAAATGCACCTATGAATGTGTGTTAGGTGTATAATCCATTGTCTGGGGAGCAATAAATATCCTTGATAAATTGGCACCAGTCATGGGTTGCATGTGAACAAAATCCCGGAAATAGAACTTTCAAGGTACTTCTAGTCTGATACTTCCACAACACATGACACATTCACAACAGCTCCCAGTGTCATCGTCT
This sequence comes from Oncorhynchus keta, assembly GCF_023373465.1. NCBI lineage: Eukaryota > Metazoa > Chordata > Actinopteri > Salmoniformes > Salmonidae > Oncorhynchus > Oncorhynchus keta. The sequence continues at coordinate 20,020,922 of NC_068433.1, forward strand.
TATGTAGCTGTCTGTCATATATCAATTTCACACTGGACAAAAGACAATAAAACATGCTCACACACTCTGTCTGACACATGCACACATACATGACCAGTCTTACATCAAAACATATGGATTCCTCATAACCATGTACAGACCTGTTGCATTGCACAATGTCTCATCTCTACTGCTGTGATGTCTATGGTAAAGTTTTTACACTGATGCACAATCAGGTTTCTTCACCATTTGTGTACCTGCTTGTTATAAGGGCTCAATAATGGTATGAGCTATACATGGAAGGTGTGATATTCACACTGGCAGTAACACTGTAGCTATCAAAAGTAGAAATGTAACACGTATCTGTTTCATGTACTTGTTGTTCTATCTGCGACAAAATGTCAAACGGACCATTAGCTACATACCTTGCCATTCTATGACACAGTATTTTCCCATCCTTATTGAGAAAGAGCCCTGGTGGTTTTGATTTCAACCAAAAACGTAACCTTTATGAAAAGAAAAAGCTGATAAACTGTAAGTGTTATCCTGAACACTCAAACACAGTAAAGGAAGAAATTGATCAGAATGAACAGCGATATACGCTTTTGAAATGTCAAAATCGATCAGCCCTATTCTTTGGTAAATTCTAGTTTTAATTTCATTCCGTGGGTTCTCAGTCCTTCCCTGTATTGATCAATAAGGTCATTGATTAGCTAGGAAGTCTACACACCTGGTTTTCAGACTCTCATTTAAAGGACAGAAAAGAAAAGCTGCAGAGGTTGATTTGGAATTGGGCCTGTATGTTCTCTGTAGGGCACATGAAGTCCTATCCTATTGGTACTTATTTCCCTATACCTATCCACATTTTTTTTTACGGTCCACACAAGTGCTAGGGTGTATGGGTCAGGGGTCATTTTGGAATTGGGATGTGTTTCCTTTGAAGGGGGCAGGAAGTGTGTCCTTTGAAGGGGGCGGGAAGTGTGTCTTTTGAAAGGGGTAGAAAGTGACCAAACGTAAACTGTATCCCCAGGGGGAATGCAAAGGAAACTGTCGGTGGCCATCGCATTCGTGGGAGGATCCAACATCGTCATCCTGGATGAACCCACAGCAGGGGTGGACCCGTACGCCCGGAGAGGGATATGGGAACTTCTGTTGAAGTACAAAAAAGGTATGGGATCTGTCGGTCAAATTACAAATCCAATACCAAACCACTGTTGAGCTCCAGACTATAGACTATGTATGATGTTGTTTGGAGTGTTGACTTGAAGTATATTTATTATGGGTCTTATCTATATAATAATAATATATGCCATTTAGCAGACGCTTTTATCCAAAGCGACTTACAGTCATGTGTGCATACATTCTACGTATGGGTGGTCCCGGGGATCGAACCCACTACCCTGGCGTTACAAGCGCCATGCTCTACCAACTGAGCTACAGAAGGAACACATTTCTAAGGTTACAGGAATACCCAGAGTTAAATACAACTAAAACATTCCGAGTGACAAAAAACAAATCAAGGTTGATAATTTGGCTGTGATGCTTACAGTTGAAAAAATGTAACATTTCCTAAATTGCATCCTGTACAGATCCTAAACAAAAGTAAAATCATGTCAAACATGATCTTACATGGTGCATCTCCTTAGACCCAGATGTATATCTTAGTAGTATTGTTGTGTGTCAGTATGATTATTGTGGCATCAGTAGCCTCTGAAACACTAGAAACATGTCCAGTCGTCTGAGAACACACTGGTCCCCTACACAAGCATGCTGTAAGCCATCCATGCAAGTACATAACTTGAAATATTTTTGGGGCTTATTCTGTAAGATGTAGTGATTATGTAGACAATAAGGAACTGAGAAACAACATCTAGCCTGACATAGAGGTAGTTTTGTAAGTGTTGCAAAAAAGGCAGCGATGGGATTAAAGGGTTGCTAAACTGAGACATAGGACCACATTCATCTATTGACAAGTTAGATTGTTTCCCTCCCAAATTCTGCAAATATGGCCATCGGATACTTAAAGACTAACTTTGATGTTCCCTCTACCCATCAAAAGAACTACATTAAATATAGTACAACAACAAAAAAGAAGTGGTTTACGAGTCCAGAATATTGCCATTGACGACCATTCATTTTATGGTAAAGTAAGATAAGAGGTTATCTCTCCAGGTTTAGCCAGAAAGAACAAACAAATATTACTAATAGTAAGTTAGAGGTTCTCCATACATAAAAAATATATATATATTATATGCTTTTGCTTTGGGCGGCAATGATGAAACTGTCTTCCAAGTCTACGGTATTGTCATGTAGACCAATAGTGATGACGAGATGACAGCCGACAATAAGGCATCTGAGACGCATCCAATTCGATAACACAGTTAACACGCTCATTAATTGTTGACATTCAACTGCTTGTCACTTTGTAGCCCGCAATTTTGCTATTTGCCAAGGCTAGACAATGACTGAAAGGCAAGATATGGACATTATAATAACACATTTCCTACAGATGTCAAAGTGTTGAATGTGCATCGAGTGGCATTTCGTCCTTGCTATCTCATTAGCAGTGTTCTTTCTAATCAAGTCCGATTCAGAGCTTGAGATAACTCTCGTTTAATGAGAACATTCACATCCATAATAGTTAAGTGAGTCATACTGTATCAGGTCTTATTGGCACCACAATGTTGATAATGGTGCTAAAGTTGATCACTGGAACAAATTGCATTGAGAGTGTATTTGTTTGAAACCAAAACCAAGGTGATATATTGCATTTTTTTATTTCCTTCGCTAATTGTTTTGCTGTTTCTAGACAAAGTGTCCAGAGAATGTCCATGTTTCGGGTTGTTTGAACTGCTTGGTTCTGATGTTATACTTTTGTTGTTTGTCTTTCTGACAGGATAAAACCATTAAACAGTTTACATTATCGTCTGAAAAAGTGAAGTGCTTTAAGGCTGAAACTTAAGATAAGCTTGAGTAACTCAAACTTTTGGTTAAGTTACAGATTTCAGCCCTTAAATCTTGATTGTTCAAAGTATTTAATTGATAAGGACGTATATTATATTGTTATGCTAATTGCTTTACTAGGAAATTGTATCTTATTCTCAAAGGTTCCCATTGGTCAGTCTCAGTGATATTGATAGTGAGTAATTGACGACTTTCACACAGTTCTTTTGAAGTAGCCTTACTTGTAACTGTAGATAGTTAATTAGAAAGTACATTCTATTTTCTATGTTCAATAGGCACCAATGTTGTCCTTATGGGCCTCTTTCTCATGTAGACATTTGGGTCCTCAGAATACATACCATGTTCGCTTTTAGTTATTCCTCTCTTACACTCTGTAGAAGATCTTTGCTGATCTATGAGCTTCTTTGTTTTCTTCAAAAATCATATGGGGGATTTAATACATTCCAGTTAAACTTGTGCTGAGAGAACTTGACATTCCCCTATATGAATTGGAGATGTGTTAAAGAGCGACTGCCTTTAAAAAGCAACAAATCCCTTTGAAAACGGCTTAGGCGGCAGCGATATGAGTCAGAAACAGTTATTCTAGTGTCAAAATTGACTACAAAGTGTTAAGAGGATAATGTTGGTCATAAAATCAGTCTTGTCTTAAACAGAGTTTGGAACATCTGTCCGTCACACCGGGGGGTATGATATTTATGCCTCTGTCTCACTCATCATTATCATTATTCACGATTATCTGTGATCATGTTAGCATCCACATTAATGTAGTAGTAAAAGTGACTCCAAAATGACACAATACATTATATACCATTCAATTCTATTGATCACAACATAATCCAAAACCAAAACAAATTGCAAATGCACAAGCGGGATGTAGTCACGAGTGATGTAGTTACAAGTGTGACGTAGTCACAAGTGTGATGTAGTCAATGTGTGATAGGAATATGGGTACAAATAATACACTTTTGACTACTTTAATGAACTATAAGTGAATTTCTCCAAATACATATGAAGCCTTCAAACAAGATACATACAGTGCCTTGCGAAAGTATTCGGCCCCCTTGAACTTTGCGACCTTTTGCCACATTTCAGGCTTCAAACATAAAGATATAAAACTGTATTTTTTGTGAAGAATCAACAACAAGTGGGATACAATCATGAAGTGGAATGACATTTATTGGATATTTCAAACGTTTTTAACAAATCAAAAACTGAAAAATTGGGCGTGCAAAATTATTCAGCCCCTTTACTTTCAGTGCAGCAAACTCTCTCCAGAAGTTCAGTGAGGATCTCTGAATGATCCAATGTTGACCTAAATTACTAATGATGATAAATACAATCCACCTGTGTGTAATCAAGTCTCCGTATAAATGCACCTGCACTGTGATAGTCTCAGAGGTCCGTTAAAAGCGCAGAGAGCATCATGAAGAACAAGGAACACACCAGGCAGGTCCGAGATACTGTTGTGAAGAAGTTTAAAGCCAGATTTGGATACAAAAAGATTTCCCAAGCTTTAAACATCCCAAGGAGCACTGTGCAAGCGATAATATTGAAATGGAAGGAGTATCAGACCACTGCAAATCTACCAAGACCTGGACGTCCCTCTAAACTTTCAGCTCATACAAGGAGAAGACTGATCAGAGATGCAGCCAAGAGGCCCATGATCACTCTGACTGAACTGCAGAGATCTACAGCTGAGGTGGGAGACTCTGTCCATAGGACAACAATCAGTCGTATATTGCACAAATCTGGCCTTTATGGAAGAGTGGCAAGAAGAAAGCCATTTCTTAAAGATATCCATAAAAAGTGTTGTTTAAAGTTTGCCACAAGCCACCTGGGAGACACACCAAACATTTGCAAGAAGGTGCTCTGGTCAGATGAAACCAAAATTGAACTTTTTGGCAACAATGCAAAACGTTATGTTTGGCGTAAAAGCAACACAGCTCATCACCCTGAACACACCATCCCCACTGTCAAACATGGTGGTGGCAGCATCATGGTTTGGCCTGCTTTTCTTCAGCAGGGACAGGGAAGATGGTTAAAATTGATGGGAAGATGGATGGAGCCAAATACAGGACCATTCTGGAAGAGTCTGCAAAAGACCTGAGACTGGGACGGAGATTTGTCTTCCAACAAGACAATGATCCAAAACATAAAGCAAAATCTACAATGGAATGGTTCAAAAATAAACATATCCAGGTGTTAGAATGGCCAAGTCAAAGTCCAGACCTGAATCCAATCGAGAATCTGTGGAAAGAACTGAAAACTGCTGTTCACAAATGCTCTCCATCCAACCTCACTGAGCTCGAGCTGTTTTGCAAGAAGGAATGGGAAAAAATGTCAGTCTCTCGATGTGCAAAACTGATAGAGACATACCCCAAGCAACTTACAGCTGTAATCGCAGCAAAAGGTGGCGCGACAAAGTATTAACTTAAGGGGGCTGAATCATTTTGCACGCCCAATTCTTCCGTTTTTGATTTGTTAAAAAAGTTTGAAATATCCAATAAATGTCGTTCCACTTCATGATTGTGTCCCACTTGTTGTTGATTCTTCACAAAAAAATACAGTTTTATATCTTTATGTTTGAAGCCTGAAATGTGGCAAAAGGTCGCAAAGTTCAAGGGGGCCGAATACTTTCGCAAGGCACTGTAAAGTGATTTAATTTCTAAACAGAAAATAATATACTGTATGTATGAAAATACCCCTAAATAAAAGGTGTACTGTCACCTCATATGAAACATTTGATCTCAAATCCAAAATTTTGGAGTATAGAGCCAAATAAAAAATATATATTTCCAAATAAATATGGAGGGGAGTGTAAATATGGGTATACATACAGCGGGGGTTCTTAAACTCTGTCAGCCTGGGACCCAAATTAGAAATTCTGTGTTTTCCTGGGATCCAAGCTTAGGAAAATATGCAATTATACGTAAATATCGGTACATTTCATTGCCCTTATGCCAAAAAAATGCAATATAGACAAAAACAAATAACAATGAAATACCCAGAAATATATTTTCATGTTTATTTTTCCCCATTAAAAACACTCTTACATTCCTGTGTAGGTAGGAACTGTTGCTGTTAAAATACAACAAATAATTTCATTCTGAACTGGAATAAACGGATTAATCACATCACACAGATGTATAACAGAACACACACACACACAGGCTTTTTGATCGTGCAACCCTAAGTAACAGTACAGATAAAAAAAATCTGGCCTACTGTACATGTTACTGTATAAATTATTATTGATATAAAGTCTAGGTTGGAACTGTTGCTCTTAAAATACATATTTTCTATTCTGAACTGGAATAAACTGATTGATCACATCACACAGATGTAGACCAGAAAACACACACATACACACAGTCCTAATGAGAGGTGTGTGGCTGGTTGAAGTTTTCAACAAGCAGGTCTATTCTGGGCTGTTTTTGACAGTGTAACACTGAGGTCATGCTCAGCATTGACACTGTTTCTGTACTTGTTCTTTAAGTATGTCAGAGTTAAGAACCCTGACTCGCATAGGTACAGTGGGGCAAAAAAGTATTTAGTCAGCCACCAATTGTGCAAGTTCTCCCACTTAAAAAGATGAGAGAGGCCTGTAATGTTCATCATATGTACACTTCAACTATGACAGACAAAATTATAGGTAAAAATCCAGAAAATCACATTGTAGGATTTTTTATGAATTTATCTGCAAATTATGGTGGAAAATAAGTATTTGGTCACCTACAAACAAGCAAGATTTCTGTCTCTCACAGACCTGTAACTTCTTCTTTAAGAGGCTCCTCTGTCCTCCACTCGTTTCCTGTATTAATGGAACCTGTTTGAACTTGTTATTAATATAAAAGACACCTGTCCACAACCCCGAACAGTCACACTCCAAACTCCACTATAGCCAAGACCAACGAGCTGTCAAAGGGCACCAGAAACAAAATTGTAGACCTGCACCAGGCTGGGAAGACTGAATCTGCAATAGGTAAGCAGCTTGGTTTGAAGAAATCAACTTTGGGAGCAAATATTAGGAAATGGAAGACATACAAGACCACTGATAATCTCCCTCGATCTGGGGCTCCACGCAAGATCTCACCCTGTGAGGTCAAAATGATCACAAGAACGGTGAGCAAAAATCCCAGAACCACACGGGGGAACCTAGTGAATGACCTGCAGAGAGCTAGGACCAAAGTAACAAAGCCTACCATCAGTAACACACTACGCCGCCAGGGACTCAAATCCTGCAGTGCCAGACGTGTCACCCTGCTTAAGCCAGTACATGTCCAGGCCCGTTTGAAGTTTGCTAGAGAGCATTTGGATGATCCAGGAGAAGATTGGGAGAATGTCATACGGTCAGATGAAACCAAAATATAACTTTTTGTTAAAAACTCAACTTGTCGTGTTTGGAGGACAAAGAATGCTGAGTTGCATCCAAAGAACACCATACCTACTGTGAAGCATGGGGGTGGAAACATCATGCTTTGGGACTGTTTTTCTGCAAAGGTACCAGGACGACTGATCCGTGTAAAGGAAAGAATGAATGGGGCCATGTATCGTGAGATTTTCAGTGAAAACCTCCTTCCATCAGCAAGGGCATTGAAGATGAAACGTGGCTGGGGCTTTCAGCATGACAATGATCCCAAACTCACCACCCGGGCAACGAAGAAAGATCCTGGAGTGGCCTAGCCAGTCTCCAGATCTCAACCCCATACAACATCTTTGGAGGGAGTTGAAAGTCTGTGTTGCCCAGCAACAACCCCAAAACATCACTGCTCTAGAGATCTGCATGGAGGAATGGGCCAAAATACCAGCAACAGTGTGTGAAAACCTTGTGAAGACTTTTGACTTTTGACCTCTGTCATTGCCAACAAAGGGTATATAACAAAGTATTGAGATAAACTTTTGTTATTGACCAAATACTTATTTTCCACCATAATTTGCAAATAAATTCATAAAAAATCCTACAATGTGATTTTCTGGATTTTTCCTTCTTATTTTGTCTGTCATAGTTGAAGTGTACCTATGATGAAAATTACAGGCCTCTCTCATTTTTTAAGTGGGAGAACTTGCACAATTGGTGGCTGACTAAATACTTTTTTTGCCCCACTGTATGTGGTGTCAAACTGGATAGGAACATCTACTACTTCTCAGTCAGGCAGGAGACTGCTTCCTGCTGCAGATGAGCAACCCAGAACTGTGTGAGGGTTTATCTCAAAAAGCATCTTGCTTCAATCAGTTTATTCCAGTTCAGAATAAAAAGTATTACTTGTAACAGCAACAGATCCAACCTAGACTTGTTTTCAACAATAATATCTACAGTAAAATGTACAGTAGGCCTGATAATTCTTCAACATCTGTACTGTTTCTTGGGGTTGCACTATCAGTAGCTAGTTAGCTTGCTTTGGCTAACGTTAGCTATTGCCTCTGTAACGTTACAAGGCCAGGGGATGGTTTAAAAGAGAAACTCACATCTACTACTATGAGAGTTAGTACTCCGTTATTTCTGCTTATCATCACCTGTTATAAAATGACAACAATGCCATGCTAGTTGACTTACTTTTACACTTTCGAAGCACTGTTTCCTGAAACATTCGGCCCCATTCTGAAAGAACTCCCTGGATTTACCGTCATGTTGTGCAAGGATGTTTGGTCAGGATGTGTCGTTTTTATTAATTTGTTCGTTTTGAGAGACTCATTACTAAGCACTTCCACACACAAAACACAGTGTGGGAGCTCCTTGTTATTTCTCAAAGTTTATATGAAAGAGACAAAAAGTCATCACTGTATTTGCGCTTGAGCTCAGTCAGAACACGTAGCTAGCATGAGTCCATTTCTTGACAGCGGTGAGTGACCGGCGAGTGGGAATGACAAGTCAGTGGCTGACAGCTCGTCGCAGCATGTGTCGCAGAGTGATCTTCAAGAAAACTGCAGAAGAGATCTGGTAAACCGCGAAGAACGCGGGCATCTCGCTCAACTGCCAAACTGAGCAGAGACTGCTGATAAACAGAGAGCGCACTGAACCGAGAGCGCAGTTGCACTTGGCCAAATCAATTCCAGTAATTCATTATATAATTATACATTTATGTAGCGACCCACCATCAACAGGTCCTTTGGGTCGCGACCCATACTTTAAGAAATGCTTGTATACAGTATAAACAGTAAGTATATTAGCTATGTACACATAGGTGCCTTGAACTGAGAGAGATTAGAGTTTGACTGTAGTGGAGGTGTGGCAAGAGAGACTCCTCACTATTGTGCTCTAACTCAACACTCTCAAAACACTAAGAAACCCCATCCTTCCAACTCATCTTTAACTTCCATCTTATCTTAATTAAAATGTTATATCTAGATGGAATAAACAGAACGTTTACTGAGCATTCTCTTTATGTACAGCCTGTTTGAAGAAAAATAATTAGACAACGTCAAAACTATGTTCATGTAATGTTTCTAAACATAGACCCTTTAATGGGCATCAATTAGTGAAGAGCTGCTGAGGAGTGTGTTGAATGTCAGTCTTAGTTAGTGGCTTAGTAATAAAAATAGCTGTATTGACATGCAACACTTCAGGCAGGTTATCAGTTTCTCATTTAATGAAACAGGTAAAGTTCAGGTATAGAAAGTGTCCATATTATTGATCTAGTTAGGATGGAATACATATTAGAAACCTTGTCATTCCTTCTCCTCAGACCTCTCCCAGACCTCACCTTGTCAAATGTGATGCTTGAGTAGTACAGGGTTTTGGACTTGACTAGACAAGGGTAGAGAGTTGAGGAGGATGGGTGACGATGGACTGGTTTAGAGTTTAGGTGATAGGTGACGTCTGAAGAGGAGTGAAAATGTTCAGAATATGAATCCTGTAAATTAGGGTCCAGCCTTAGCAAGGCAGTACTATGTGCTTCCTTCAGCCTAAGTATACACACCTCAATTTGCTTGTCAATGAACAATATCTTGCTGCTGTTAAAGTGTATGAAAGTCTAAATCCCTCCATTTGATGTAGGCCTACAAGAATAGCAGGATTTTAGATCTCCGGCACTATGTTGTATGCAGTCACAGCACAGGAGATTTACCTGCATAATCCACTACTTTGATCTATCACTTTGTGTTGTAATGCACCACAACACACCATCAATCAGTATACCTTTGTGGACTGCACACCAAACAAACACATTTATTTTACTCCCACCTTCCATCATGCAGTGTGTTTTTATCATTTCTCCCTGTAAACCAATGCAATCCCTTGAAATCAACAGTGAGCACGACCAGCCATGCAAAATTAGCCACGTCAGTAGTAACGAATCACATGGGACTGCCCACATGAAAAAATACTACAGTACTGACTATATAATTCTGTAGTATACTGTGGAATGCTATGCTACACACTGTAATATACCTCGATCATATGTAGTACATACTGTACTATAGAATGTTGTAGAATACTGTAGAGTAGTATAGAAAATAATGCAGTATTAACTGCAAAAGAACTCAGTAAACTGCAGTAAATACTACAGTAATGTCTGCAAAACACTACACTTTTTTAAACTAAATAGTACAGGATTTTATTTGCATATAACCTGCCCATTCCCCTTCCCTGTATCCCAATTTGTTCCACCAAGAAGTGAGGAACTAACTGTACATGCCACGTATAGACCATATATCGTGTGCCCTATAGGTTACAGAAAAGAGCAGAAGCTCTGAACAATCCGTTCAGACTCCAGTGCAACCTACCTACAGGTTGTTGAACATTTTGCTCTTTTAGTATTTCTAAAAGAGCAAGAAAAAAAGCCTCCACTTCTATGTCAAAGATAATAAAACAAAAACACTATCGTAAATATATCAGTAATGTCAGCAAAAACACTACAGTAATTACTAAAGTATATACTACAGTTTTCTTTTACTGTAGTATTTATTCTATAGTTAACAGTAAATACTACAGCATACTAGAGTATACTAAAGTAAATCCTGCAGTATTCACTCATGTTTTGCTAACTTTTGTTTGCAAAAACACAAGTGAATACTAAAGAAAGTCCGCAAAAACACTACCGTGAATACTATAGCATTGCATAGTATATAGTATTTTTTTTATTTGGGTTTCTGCTACACTCCTCCCAGTCTCCTCATCTCCCCCTTCAAAGATCAGCACTTTTCCAAATCAAATGGAAAGCGCATTCCGTCACAATTGGAGCCACCTCACATCATCATCAGGGGGCATTGGTTTAGGACAGCATTACACTAGCATTACACTAGATAGGAAAATAGTGTTTGAGCAGTTGCTGACTAACTGTGAATAACTTTAGCTGGTTAACTGTGGTGAGGAACAAGTCACTTATTTACAGTTAGTTAGCTACTGCATCGCTCTTTGCAAGCAAACACACTGCTACCTCCAAACCTAATAATGTGGCTCCACTAATGTTTATATTTTGACCATCTTTCTTCCTCTTTCCATGTGTATTGATCTGCTTGTTTGAATATTTTCAGAGTCCCATAAGATTTTAGTGAGATACTCAATCGGCATCTTGACCATGGTAGTTAAGGTTAAAATCAAATCCAATCAATGTTTATTGGTTGTGTACACAGATGTGGTAGATGTTATAGCAGGTGCAGCAAAATGTTTTTTACTAGCTCCTAACAATGCAGTAAAATGTCAAACAAGTAAACAAAACAAAAAAAATATATATATACAGTGGGGGGAAAAAGTATTTAGTCAGCCACCAATTGTGCAAGTTCTCCCACTTAAAAAGATGAGAGGCCTGTAATTTTCATCATAGGTACACTTCAACTATGACAGACAAAATTAGAGAAAAAAAATCCAGAAAATCACATTGTAGGATTTGTAATTAATTTATTTGCAAATTATGGTGGAAAATAAGTATTTTATCAATAACAAAAGTTGATATCAATACTTTGTTATATACCCTTTGTTGGCAATGACAGAGGTCAAACGTTTTCTGTAAGTCTTCACAAGGTTTTCACACACTGTTGCTGGTATTTTGGCCCATTCCTCCATGCAGATCTCCTCTAGAGCAGTGATGTTTTGGGGCTGTTGCTGGGCAACACGGACTTTCAACTCCCTCCAAAATAATTTCTATGGTGTTGAGATCTGGAGATTGTCTAGGCCACTCTAGGACCTTGAAATGCTTCTTACGAAGCCACTCCTTCGTTGCCCGGGCGGTGTGTTTGGGATCATTGTCATGCTGAAAGACCCAGACACATTTCATCTTCAATGCCCTTGCTGATGGAAGGAGGTTTTCACTCAAAATCTCACGATACATGGCCCCATTCATTCTTCCCTTTACACGGATCAGTCATCCTGGTCCCTTTGCTGAAAAACAGCCCCAAAGCATGATGTTTCCACCCCCATGCTTCACAGTAGGTATGGTGTTCTTTGGATGCAACTCAGCATTCTTTGTCCTCCAAACACGACGAGTTGAGTTATATTTTGGTTTCATATGACATTCTCCCAATCTTCTTCTGGATCATCCAAATGCTCTCTAGCCTCTTAGTACGCCTCATCCCGCATGCGGGATCGTGACTACAGCCTCAAGCTCATTACCATAACGTAACGTTAGCGATTTCTAAAAATCGCAAATGAAATGAAATAAATATGCCTGCTCTCAAGCTTATCCTTTTCTTAACAATCCTGTCGTCTCAGATTTTCAAAATATGCTTTAGAACCAGAGAAAATCAATAATTTGTGTAAGAGTGGTGATAGCTAGCTTAGCATTTAGCGTTAGCATTTAGCACGCAACATATTCACAAAAACCAGCAAAGGGATCAAATAAAATAATTTACCTTTGAAGAACTTCAGATGTTTCAATAAGGAGACTCTCAGTTACATAGCAGATGTCCAGTTTTTCCTGAAAGATTCTTGTGTAGGACACATCGTTCCGTTTTGTTACTATGCATTTGGCTACCGAAACCGAAAACCGAAAATTCAGTCACCTACACGTCGAACTTTTTTCCGAATTAACTCCATAATATCGACTGAAACATGGAAAACGTTGTTTGAATCAATCCTCAAGGTGTTTTGTCATATATCTCTTCATTGAAATGGCAGTCCTAGAAGCCTTCTTTGTTCTCTGATTCGGATGGAAAAATACTGGTAGCTGACTTTTGCGCACCAATTTCCACGCAGACACCGTGCGGGACAGTTGGCAATTGTAGTCTCTTATGGTCAATCTTCCAATGATATGCCTACAAATATGTCACAATGCTGCAGACACCTTGGGGAAACGCTAGAAAGTGTCCGTTCATTCCTGTCGCATTCACAGCCATATAAGGCGATCATGGAAAACCTGTTCATTTCCTGGTCGCTCAAACATCTTGGTTTTGCCTGAAGCTTTTGTTCTAAGGCACTCACAGTGAAAATCTTTGCAGTTCTGGAAACGTCAGAGTGTCTTCTTTCCAAAGCTATCAATTCCAAGCATAGTCGAGCATCTTTTCGTGACAAAATATTGCGCTTAAAACGGGCACGTGTTTTTATCCAAAAATGAAATACTGCCCCTATAGGACTAACAGGCTAGCAAACTTCAGACGGACCTGGACATGTACTGGCTTAAGCAGGGGGACACGTCTGGCACTGCAGGATTTGAGTCCCTGGCGGCGTAGTGTGTTACTGATGGTAGGCTTTGTTACTTTGGTCCCAGCTCTCTGCAAGTCATTCACTAGGTCCCCCCGTGTGGTTCTGGGATTTTTGCTCACCTTTCTTGTGATCATCTTGACCCCACGGGGTTAGATTTTGCGTGGAGCCCCAGATCGAGGGAGATTATCAGTGGTCTTGTATGTCTTCCATTTCCTAATAATTGCTCCCACCGTTGATTTCTTCAAACCAAGCTGCTTACCTATTGCAGATTCAGTCTTCCCAGCCTGGTGCAGGTCTACAATGTTGTTTCTGGTGTCCTTTGACAGCTCTTTGGTCTTGGCCATAGTGGAGTTTGGAGTGTGACTGTTCGAGGTTGTGGACAGGTGTCTTTTATACTGATAACAAGTTCAAACAGGGGCCATTAATACAGGTAACGAGTGGAGGACAGAGGAGCCTCTTAAAGAAGAAGTTACAGGTCTGTGAGAGACAGAAATCTTGCTTGTTTGTAGGTGACCAAATACTTATTTTCCACCATAATTTGCAAATAAATTCATAAAAAATCCTACAATGTGATTTTCTGGATTTTTCTCTCTCATTTCGTCTGTCATAGTTGAAGTGTACCTATGATGAAAATTACAGGCCTCTCTCATCTTTTTAAGTGGGAGAACTTGCACAATTGGTGGCTGACAAAATACTTTTTTGCCCCACTGTATATATATTATCAAGAAACCTCTGAACGAATCCAATTAACAACCCAAATGGTACTGTGAAAGTAATCCAAATGCAATCTATATGTACTTTGAATGAATTTACAGAAGATATACTAAGAATGACATGTAGAACAGTAGATATATTAGATATACAGTAGAATTTAGTGCATTAGGAAATTATACCGACCACTTAACTTTTTCCACATTTTGTTACTTTACAGCCTTATTCTAAAATTGATTTTTTTTTAAATCCCCCTCATCAATCTACACACCAATACCCCATTATGACGAAGCATAATACCCCATTATCCATCTTGACGAAGCATAAACTGTTTTTTTGAATTTTTTGCAAAGCTATTAAAAATAAAATGTTGAAATATCACATTTAAGTATTCAGTATTCAGTATCACATTTTAGTATTCAGTACTATTTTGAAGCACCCTACAGCGACTACAGCCTCAAGTCTTCTCGGGTATGACGCTACAAGCTTGACACACCTGTGTTTGGGGAGTTTCTCCCATTCTTCTCTGAAAATCATATCAAGCTCTTTCAGGTTGGATGGAGAGCATCGCTGCACAGCTATTTTCAGGTCCCTCCAGAGACGTTTGATCGCGTTCAAGTCCGGGCTCTGGCTGGACCTCTCAAGGACATTCAGAGATGTCTCAAACCTGACTAGTCTCCCAGTCCCTGCAGTTGAAAAACATCCCCACAGCATGATACTGCCACCACCATGGTTCACCGTAGGGATGCTGCCAGGTTTCCTCCAGACATGGCACATTCAGACCAAAGAGTTCAATCTTGGTTTCATCAGACCAGAGAATCTTGTTTCTCATGGTCTGAGGGTCTTTAGATGCTTTTGGCAAATTCCAAGCGGGCTGTCATATGCCTTTTACTGAGGAGTGGCTTCCGGCTGGCCGCTCTTCCATGAAGGCTTGATTGGTGGAGTGCTGCAGAGATGGTTGTCCTTCTGGAATATTCTCCCATCTACACGGAGGAACTCTAGAGCTCTTTCAGAGGGACCATCGGTTTTTTAGTCACCTCCATGATCAAGGCCCTTCTCCCCCGATTGCTCAGTTTGGTCGGGTGGCCAGCTCTAGGAAGAGTCTTGGTGGTTCCAAACTTCTTCCATTTAAGAATGATGGCTGCCACTGTGCTCTTGGGGATCTTCAATGGTGCAGATGTTTTTGGGTACCCTTCCCCAGATCTGTGCCTCAACACAATCCTTCGACCTCATGGCTTGGTTTTTGCTCTGACATGCACTGTCCACTGTGGGACCTTATATAGACAAGTTTGTTTCTTTCCAAATCATGTCCAATCAATTTAATTTACCACAGGTGGACTCCAATCAAGTTGTAGAAACATCTCAAGGATGATCAATGGATGCACCTGAGTTCAATTTGAAGTCTCATAGCAAAGGGTCTGAATACTTATACAGGAAATACGTTTTTGTGTTTTTATACATTTGCAAACATTTCTAAAAACCTTTTTTCGCTTTGCCGTTAGGGGGTATTGTGTGTAGATTGATGAGGGGGGAAAAATAATAAGAATAAGGCTGCAATGTGACAAAATGCGGAAAAAATCAAGGGGTGTGAATACTTTCCGAAGGCACTGTAGGTTCAAACAAGAGCTTAGCATAACACAGTGATAATTCTGTGGCAGAACTCTGCGGCAGAGACACATTTAGAAGCTCAGAGGGTGAGAGGGCATAAGGGATGGGAGGAAAAACAGTTTGGTTCTCGATTTCTCCGAACGAAAGAGCATAGTGCTATGTGAGGCTATGGTTAAGACTTCTGTGTGTGTCCTTATCCCAGGGATAATGCAACCTGTGGGGAGACAAATTGAACTAGCACGGAGGGAGAAAATGCCACGCTCAGCAGATAACCCTGACCTTTTGTAATAATGACAGCAAATCTTACCCTCCAAAATGCTCTAAAAATCCAGCCGGTCAGCTAATCAAGAGAGAATGTATATCATATCATGGAACTGTATGTCCGAGTGTACAATGCGCTTCTTCTACTTGTGGCTGTTACTGTTTCAACTGAGATAGAATGAATTCTCCTGGTGAAGGACTTCACTATCATTGCCAATATTATGCAGATGAAATGCTCAATACCACAAGACACCACGTTGTACATCTTACTTTTACTCTTGTCGTTATCTTGTAACATAGGGGTTGCTGGTTTTCCCACTGTTGTTTTACACAATGGTTGCATGCAGTGTTCTCTTCTTATTTCACGTCAGTTTAGTAGTATTGATGTATGTAGCGTGTAACTTCAATATATCTTTTTAAAATGAAAATATCCTGGTACCCTTCAATCAAGCCACCTCAAAGCAAATCTTTAAGTCCTAATCTTCCTTGCATTTCAGGGTTTTGATTATGTTCTGAAATGTGGCAAAATCAACAATAACCGAGACACATTTTAATGCTGCCACCATTCACACACACTATGACCTAACGACATCCAGCTTGATGATCCATTCTGTGACTTCATCACATATCTCATGTCTACTTCCTGATTGACTGGGAATGTGCTGATTAGTATGTGTTAGTTCAGGGTGCATGACATGACCCTCCACTCCCCCTGTGAATAAGCAGGCTCCGGTGTCATATAGATTCTCTGTGGTTGTGATTCGGTTTCTCTCAAATAACTTCTGCTGACAAAAATTGAAACTTTAGGAAACACAGCAAAGGAATGGTCTATGCATAATTTTATGTTGGTTACATTGTATTATATTCAGGTAGTAGTGTATGTAGTTGTTGTTGTTTCTTACTTGATTTGGAAGGAATGGTATTGCAGAATTTGTCCTTTGTTCCAGATTCCATCCCACACACAATCTCGTTGCTTCGAATACAACTACAGTAGGCTATGACTTGCAAACCCAGAGGGGTGTACAATGAGGAAATAAGCACAACACCACAATATGGAAACAGATTGCAGACTTGGCTCTGTTCAAAGACTTTACATTTATTTAATTTTTTGGTCCAATTTATGTATTTCTCAAGATGGTTGACAGAACAAACAAACTAGTTCCAGAGCACTGACTCACACACATGCACACAAACTCACTCTTACTTTCTCTTTATTTTTGTCTGTCTCACACACATACACAAACACAGTCCACCTACACTCCAAATTGGGCCCATTGAGTGAAATCAATAGTTTTGTTGGCTCCATCTTTCCCCCGCAGGTCGCACAATCATCCTCTCCACTCATCACATGGATGAGGCCGACATCTTGGGAGACCGCATTGCCATTATCTCTCACGGCAAGATGTGTTGTTACGGCTCCTCCCTGTTCCTGAAAAAATACTTTGGCAGTGGCTACTACCTCACTCTGGTCAAGGCCGGAAATGAGCAAATTACCAACGAGCGCAGCGGAGTCAAGCAGGGACAGGAGAAAGAGGTAAATGGAGTCGGGTGAAGATGCCCCTAGACACGGATCTTGGGTCAGTTTAGCATTTTAAGACTAAGGTTTGGAATAGGTGAGGGGAATCTGATCCTCAATCTGTACCTAGGGGAAACATCAGGAAACATCACACCAGACCAAGGTAAATACTAAAAAAACTGTGCTGCATTTTGCTGTCTGTTTTGGGACTAGGACATTTTGTTCTCGTGTTGTATTGATAACAAATCAATATGATTGCTAATAACAGTTGAAATAACAAAATGAAAAATGGTTCTCTATTTAGGAAATGATGGAGCTGGGTGAACTCCACACATGACACTTTGGTATCGAAAATTCCAGATAAGCAAGTGTTACCCAGCAAAAAAAATCCCAACTTTTGTTTCATTTTGATTGGCTATGAGTTTTCACCATAGTTTAATTTGGTCAATGTGAGCTAAACATGTAACTCTGGTGCATATTTTCAATTACCCATTCATGATGTCCGATCCCACATTGGAAAACATCATGACACCAATCTATAATTCACCGATAATGGGGCAAGATCATTTGTTTGACTTTTTGCATCTGGCGGGAAGCACTCCAGTAGTAAGCTCTAAGACACATCAGCAACATTTGCCACACACTCCATTATCGACAAGATTCCTGTGACTTTCCAGAGTGAAAGTTGCCCTCCCCTGTAATGATCTGTGTTTAGTCTCCCCCAGCATGAGAATTGGCAGACACCTCCGCACTGGATGATACTAATTGTCATGAGGGAGGGGGGGGAACGAGTTTCTTGATCTAGCTCCTTGCAGTGCCTTGCACACGGTTTTAATCAATAGGAGCAAATTAACAAGATGCACCGATGCAAGCAGGGTTACAGCAATTACCATTAGTCTACAGGGCCTTTGTGGAGAGTGGAGTAATTTGTAAAAAAGAAGAAAAAAAAGAAAAAGAAAATAAATAATAGTAAGAACAAACAATCACATTTTGCGAAGAGAGCTTTAATGCTCCCCCAAAATGACTTGCTACATCAGCCCACTGGTGCAGACAGCAGCTAAGCATAAGCCTTAGGACTTGGCCTGTAGTTCTCATAAAAACCTAATTTAATGCTGCCCATTCTGTCCGTTGACTGGAAAGTTGTGCCAATGCTTACCATCCAGGTTTCGAACTTGGGTCGCCTGCACCACTGTGTTATCACATTGAGCTAAATCTTAGGCATTAGCTTGGGGTAGATAACACAAGTCTTCAGGTCTCTGGCCAGGTTTCTCATTATATATGGGATTTTGTATTTGCTAAATTAAATGAGTTCATATCATGAACTCATGATACGATGGTTGGGTGAATAATATGATACATGTGCGGTGTCCATATTAGGATAGCCTCAGTCTTAGTATGACTTCTTCCAATCTCAGCAGGCCTGCTGAGGCTGCCCTAATATGGGCAAATTATACAGTTTATGATGGTTTGTAGTGGATCCCCCTTACAACTTCTCGGTATATGGTAAGTACAGCATCTGTTGGTGCCGACAGCCAAACTTAGCTCTAATGAAACACTAACGAGTTGGATCACTGTGGTAATTCCATTAATATGAGATATGAGGGGAGAATTGTGGAGGTGATAATCAGTCTGAGAGCTCTACCGTAATGATGAATACTTTAACATTTCTCTCTAATAGGAGACGGATGAGACCTTGAGGAGAACCAGTCTGGATGAAGGGATTGCAAGCCAGAACTGGAGCAACTCTGACCCCACAGGTAGAACCAGCAATAACACCACCTAATTTATCCATACTATATTTGGCTATATCCAAACGAATAATTGAATTGAATAAATTACTAGAAGTCCTACTGAGACTGAGGCTGTCCTAATATGAACACCATACATATATCATATTATTTGCTCAGCCAACATATCATGAGTTCATGATAGTGCTTTTTCAAGTACTCAAAGCACTTAAAGTGAAACAGAGAGTTTGAGCTTCTTTACAGATACAAAACAGACAATCATAATATCATTCAAAAATATCAAATTTGTATTTTATCCTACATAACCAATTATATAAGAGGTTTTAAAAATAGGTTCTATTTGACTAAGCGTTTCATGACGTACACTAAGGCATTGTTGGCAGAGTAGATGGATGCATTTCAATGCATGCTATAATTCACCGATGCATTTCTTGGTAGTACAAAAAAATTGTACATTGTTTGCTGCCTCCATTCAGGATGCACTGTTTCAGTTTCATTGACTCAATATTTTGGACAAAAACAGACTAATTTAACTAAGGCGGGGAATGTCAATACAATCAAACTAGCAAAGGCAATGACCATAAGGCAGTCATAACGTGGCTCATGTCATTGGAGGAGTGGGTGAGTGAGTGACTTTTCCCCTCATATCGTTCTTCGGTGCCTATACACAGCTAGAGATGCAGGTGTCATTTGGTTAGCTAGCAAGAACCTGAATGACTGTGTTATACAGTAATATATAATATAATAATATATGCCATTTAGCAGACGCTTTTATCCAAAGCGACTTACAGTCATGTGTGCATACATTCTACGTATGGGTGGTCCCGGGAATCAAACCCACTACCCATGGCGTTACAAGCACCATGCTCTACCAACTGTGCTACAGAAGAACCACAGTTAACATATCTCTTGCATTCGCAAATTCACTCTGGCTATTTACTCCGATTTCAGAGCACTCTTGTCTGTGTGCCAGAGCGCAGAATAACTGATGAATTTATGAATGCGCAACAGCCGCTGAATATGACCGGTGTCAGTAAACATAGGCAAAAAAGTAGTCACGAACGCTCTCGATAACATGTAAACAGTCTAACCAGCTCTGCTAGGGCGAGTAAAATGGTCAGTGAGATGTTCTCTCATTTGTGTCTGGAATTAGCTAGCTAGCAACCTAGCCAACTTTAGCCAGTTAGCTCGGGTGCTTGGTTGGGACAAGGCAAGCTGCAGGAGGATGAGTAGGCTTCAATTCCCCATCGTTTATCTGTGTAATTTTTGACGGCCAACAAGCGGAAAAAGTTTGAGAGGGTTTATCTAATGTTCCTTACTGAGATTTTAGCTCATCTTGCTCAGGCTAGCATCAGTTGTTGATATTGTTGTTGTTGATGTGCATAACTGAGGGAGAGAGAGCCTACCTTTCATGGTTGTTTGATCAATAGGATTGTAAAGTCACCAAATGTAAGAGGACTCCCGTGATATTGACATATTTGCAGAAATCCATTCAGGTGTATGTTGTGGCGTTTGGCGAATGCGTTGTAATGATCTAAAGTCAAGCTGTTGCAACTGCCTGTAAACAAACAGTCCAGTTCTAAGTGAATGATGGCTTGCCCGTGTGGCAAATGGCTTGTTTGCATAAAGGCCTACTGTAGCTCTGATTGGCTATGGCATATCGGTCTGCATGGACTCCGGTCCTGGACGGGACAGATGGTTTTATTAGGTTTTATTTACTGCAGGATCTATTAATTGTCCAAACGCATGGCCGCTTTCCAACTCTATATTGCTAAAGAATTTTCAGAAAATGCCTTCGTTTAGGTAATTCCCAAATGTTTAAACAATTTATGAAAATGTGAAATGACCATATCTAAGTGCTGGCTTGTCAGATATATATTTTTTTAAGTGCCATATTCTTCCTGGGGTGAATATAAACATATTTTAATCAAATTGAATCTTGCTAAATGCTGTCAGTTCCACTTTAAAATTGGACGTTGTGGATCTCACCACCACACATCAGATATCACAGGAAAGAGAGAAGAAGGAGGGGCTAAAAGTCTGACTCCGGCTGTAGAATGTCATGTCAGCAGTTGATTGTCTGCTCCTGTTCTGGTGACAGTGACATCTCTAAGTACTCTAGTCCTCTCTCTCTCTCTATCTCTCACTCACTCACTTGGATGGGGGACTGGATTGTACATATCATGTGGGAAAAAAGACTGGATTTCTATTGATGATGAGCGTAAGGGTGAGAGTGAGTGTGACGGTGGGAGTGAGGGTGAGTATGTATGAATATAATGACATGGCTTCATTTTAATCCATAACCAAACTACCTAAAAGAACACAGCGTACCTTAAAAACACAGCAACCTTCCAAAGATATATTAAATCACATTCCCTCTATAGAACTGTCTGTGTATGTCATTTTTAGACTTAAACACCACACAGTTGTACATGACAAATACACAGTACAGCATGTGACAAATAAACTCAGCAAAAAAAGAAACATCCCTTTTTCAGGACCCTGTCTTTCAAAGATAATTCGTAAAAATCCAAATAACTTCACAGATCTTCATTGTAAAGGGTTTAAACACTGTCTCCCATGGTTGTTCAATGAACCATAAACAATTAATGAACATGCACCTGTCGAACGGTCTAAAAAGAGCTTACAGGCGGTAGGCAATTAAGGTCACAGTTATGAAAACTTAGGATACTAAAGAGGTCTTTCTACTGAGTCTGAAAAAACCCACAAGAAAGATGCCCAGGGTTCCTGCTCATCTGCGTGAACGTGCCTTAGGCATGCTGCAAGGAGGCATGAGGACTGCAGATGTGGCCAGGGCAATAAATTGCTGTGAGACGCCTAAGACAGTGCTACAGGGAGACAGGACGGACAGCTGATCGTCCTCGCAGTGGCAGACCACATGTAACAACACCTGCACAGGATTGGTATATCCGAACATCACGCCTGCAGGTACAGGATGGCAACAAGGGGAAGACATTCTCCTCCCTCATGTGGTACCCTTCCTGCAGGCTCATCCTGACATGAGGCTCCAGCATGACAATGCCACCAGCCATACTGCTTGTTCTGTGCATGATTTCCTCCATGGCCAGCGAAGTGCCCGGATCTCAATCCCATTGAGCACATCTTGGACCTGTTGGATCTGAGGGTGAGGGCTAGGGCCATTGCCCCCAGAAATGTCTGTGAACTTGCAGGTGCCTTGGTGGAAGAGAGGGGTAACATCTCAAAGCAAGAACTGGCAAATCTGGTGCAGTCCATGAGGAGGAGATGCACTACAGTACTTAATGCGGCTGTTGGCGGCTGTTGGCGATACCAGATACTGACTGTTACTTTTAATTTTGACCCCCCTTTGTTCAGGGACACATTATTCCATTTCTGTTAGTCACATGTCAGTGGAACTTGTTCAGTTTATGTCAAATTTGTTGAATCTTGTTATGTTCATACAAATATTTACACATGTTAAGTTTGCTGAAAATATTTGCAGTTGACAGTGAGAAGATGTTTGTTTATTTGCTGAGTTTATATCATAATTCAAACAATGACAACCCCTCTGTATTACAACTATACTACACACAAGTAGTTAAGCTAAATGTGTGAAGACGATCCGGACTCTGATGCTTAGCAGGGTTGGTCGCTGGATGGGAGACCAGATGCTGCTATAAGTAGTGTTGGAGGGGCAGTAGGAGGCACTCTTTCCTCTGGTCTAATAAAGTATCACAATGCTCCAGGGCAGAGATGGGGGACATTGCAGGTTGCCGTCTTTCGGATGTGATGTTAAACGGGTGTCATGACTCTCTGTGTTCACTAAAGATCCCATGACATTTATTGTAGGAGTTTTAACCCTGGTGTCCTGGCTAAATTCACATTTTTTTTTAACCAGGTAGGCCAGTTGAGAACAAGATCTCATTTACAACTGCGACCTGGCCAAGATAAAGCAAAGCAGTGTGAGAAAAACAACAACACAGAGTTGCACATGGGATCAACAAACATACTGTCAATAACACAATAATCATAATCACCTAATCATCCACAGCCTCCAGTTGGCTCATTCATACCCTGTAACTATTCCCCTGGCTGTTGCTGTAAGTGAGAATGTATTCTCAGTCAACTTACCTGGCAAAAAATATATATATAAAAATCAATTGGAGGTGGTGATGTTTTCTTGGGCTGCATCCCAAATGAAACCTTGTTCCTTATGTACTTATGATCATTTGAGATTTGCTCTTTAGATATCGTGATGATGATAATAATAAATTACACTTTTATGGTGCTTTTCATTACAATCTCAAAGCGCTTATGATGAGGAACTAACAAGATACAGCAATTTTGGTCTCTCTTTGGAGATGTTGAAATCTTCCATAGCTATGTTTTGCCGGTTTATGGAAAACTCAAAAAACCTAGTTTCCCTTAACTCTGATTATGACCCTTGATGAGAAACAGATTCACCACTTTTGAAAAAGTAAATAAGTGGTATAACTATTTGTTGTTGTCCTCAATTATTCTAAATGCAGTGTATTCACTTTTAAAAGCTGTTGGGGCTAGGGGGCAGCATTTTAACTTTTAGATGAAAGGCGTGCCCAGAGTAAACTGTCTCCTACTCTTTCCCAGATGGGAATATATGCATATTATTATTACTGGTGGATAGAAAACACTCTGAAGTTTCTAAAACGGTTTGAATTATGTCTGTGAGTATAACAGAACTCATATGGCAGACAAAAATCTGAGAAGAAATCCAAACAGGAAGTGAGAACTCTTGAAAACAGTGCCATTTGATGTCCATCTTAGATATGGATGAGCATGCACTTCCTAGGGCTTCCACAAGATGTCACCGTCTTTAGATTCTGGTTGTATGATTCTACTAGAAAGGAGGGGCTCCTAATAGCTCTTTGAGTAGGTGGTCTGGCAGAAAGCCTCGGTCTCATTGCGCGCGGTCACAAGAGAGTGTTCTTGCGTTCCAATGCGTTTCTTCAGACAATGAAATTCTTTGGTTGGAACCTTATTGCTGATTAATGTTTAAAACATCCTAAATATGGATTGCTTACATAATTTGACTTGTTTCTACGACCAGTAACTGAACTTTTTGAGTTTTTGTCTGGAGGAATTGCTCGTGCTTTTTGAGGATTGAATGCTGGGCTGAACAAGCTAAAAACAAGTGGCTAAATGATGGGCTATTTGGAACTTTATGGAACAAATCAGTCATTTATTGTCGAACTGGGATTCCTGGAACTGCCTTCTGATGAAGATATTCAAAGGTAAGTGAATATTTATAGTGTTTTTTGTAGCTTCTGTTGACGCCAAAATGGCGGCTATTTCTTTGGGTTCTGAGCGCCGTTCTCAGATTATTCTTTTTCTGTAAAGTTTTTTTAAAAATCTGACACAGCGGTTGCATAGAGGATACGTTTATCTTTAATTCTGTGAATGACACTTGCATCTTTTATCAATGTTTTTGTGAGTATTTCTGCAAAATCACCAGATGTTTTGGAATCAAAACATTACTGCACGTAACGCGCTAATGTAAACTGAGATTTTTATATATATAGATATATATATATATATATATATATATGCACGTTATCGAACTGTAACGGCGTTCGTCTGTTGAAAGAGGAGCGGACCAAAATGCAGCGTGGTAGTTACTCATGTTCTTTAATGAAAATTTGAACGATAAATGAATTAACTAAATATACAAAAACAACAAACGGAACGTTAAAACCTATACAGCAGGGGTGTCAAAGTCAAATGGACGGAGGGCCAAATAAAAAATTTAGCTACAAGCCGAGGGCCGGACTGTTCGAATGTTCATTGAAAAATTTTTAAATGACGCATATAGTCTAGTGAACCTAATTGAACCTACTGAAAACCTAACAAATATATTCCAATATGATCAGATAAATAAAGCAATATTTTCTTATGGCTCTGTCAGTAATCTTTAATTTTCAACAGACACAAAAGACAAATTTCCTTTATATAAAAATCCCCATAACATGAACATTAAATGAAAGAAACCGGTATTCAAGGCACCATCAGTAGCCTATATTTTCTATTTTAGCAAAAGTGGGCTAAATTTACTTCAAAGAAAAAAACCACCAAATCACCATGCTCCGTTTCTAACTCCGTCAGAAATGCCTTGAACTGGCGGTGATTCAAACCTTTGGCTCTGATAAAGTTAACTGTGCGCGTGATGATGCTCATTACATGCTCCATTTTCAAGGCTTTACCGCACAACGCTTCCTGGTGTATGATACAATGATAAGCTGTCAGCTCACCTGTCGCGTTTTCCTCTTGCATCTTTTCCCGTATCTTCGCCACCAGTCCGCTCCTGTGTCCACACATCGCAGGTGCTCCGTCGGTTGTCAAACCCACGAGTTTTTCCCAAGGCAGCTCCATCTCATTTACACATCTTGACACCTCTTCATACAAATCATGCCCCGTAGTTGTGCCATGCATAGGACGTAAAGCCAAAAACTCCTCTGTCACGCTTAGGCTGGAGTCCACTCCGCGGATGAAAATTGACAACTGGGCAATGTCAGAAATGTCGGTGCTCTCATCCACAGCCAAGGAATATGCAATGAAATCTTTTCCCTTTTTCACAAGCTGCTCTTTTAGATTGATGGACAACTGGTCTACTCTCTCGGCAATGGTGTTTCTGCTCAGACTCACATTTAAAAAGAGTTGCCTTTTTCTGGGCAAACTTCGTCACAAACTTTAATCATGCAGTTTTTGATGAAATCCCCTCCGTAAATGGCCGGGCTGATTTAGCGATCTCTTCTGCCAAAATAAAACTGGCCTTGACAGCAGCCTGGCCTTGTGATTTGGCTTTTTTGAACAGAGCCTGTCGAGATTTGAGGCCTCGTTTTAATTCCTCTGCCTTTTGTAGCCTTTGTTCCATGTCCATATTCTTGTTTTTGTCCGCGTGTTTCGTTTCATAATGTCGTCTCAGATTATACTCTTTCAGTACCGCCACACTTTCTCCACACAGAAGACACACAGGTTTTCCAGCTACCTCCGTGAACAAATACTCCGACTCCCACCTTGTTTGAAACCCCGGTTCTCAGTGTCCACCTTCCGTTTTGCCATTTTTGATGGGTATCTGAAAGTTAATTTTACTGTGATGCTGACAACTGCTGTGCCAATAAATATTGAAATGAAGCAGCCTACTGCTCGGTGCGTCACCGTTGCATTGTGGGAAATGTAGTATTGGTGCGTGTAAAAGATCTGCGGGCTGCCGGCTTGCTGCGGTCTGCGGGCCGGTTCTAATAATAAATCAAGATCATCCCAGGGGCCGTAAAAAACCTTCTCGCGGGCCGGATGTGGCCCGCGGGCCTTGACTCTGACATATGTGCTATACAGCCTATCTTGTGACAACAAACACAGAGACAGGAACAATCACCCACGACATACTCAAAGAATATGGCTGCCTAAATATGGTTCCCAATCAGAGACAATGATAATCACCTGACTGATTGAGAACCGCCTCAGGCAGCCATAGACTAAGCTAGACACCCCACAAAAACTCCATGACAAAAACGCACCACAATAACCCATGTCACACCCTGGCCTGACCAAATAAATGAAGACAAACATACATTACTTCGACTAGGGCGTGAAACGAACAAAACACACAATACATGTATAACATGATGTCCTATGAGTGTCATCTGATGGAGATAATCAAAGGTTAGTGATTCATTCTATCTATATTTATGCTTTTGTGACTGAAAAATCGTTGTGTGTGTTTTTGAATTTGGTGGTCATCTAACGTAAATATATGTTGTGTTTTCTCTGTAAAACATTTAAAAAATCGGACACGATGGGTAGATTAACAAGATGTTTGTATTTTATTTGCTCTATTGGATTTGTTAATGTGTGAAAGTTAAATATTTCTAAAGAATATTTTTTTCAGCTGAATGGGAGGGGCTGTTCCCTTTAGGGAACTCCTTGTGCCCCCTAGCCCCAACAGGTTTTAAATATGTCAATTGAAATACAGGTAACTGCCAAAATAAAGGAAACACCAACATAAGGTGTCTTAACCTCTTGCTTCTACCTGGCACGCAGGCGTCCCATCTAGAGCTCTGGAAATGCAAATGCGCTACGCTAAATGCTAATAGTATTAGTTAAAACTCAAACGTTCATTAAAATACACATGCAGGGTATTGAATTAAAGCTACACTCGTTGTGAATCCAGGCAACAAGTCAGATTTTTAAAATGCTTTTCGGCGAAAGCATGAGAAGCTATTATCTGATAGCATGTAACACCACAAAAGACCCGCAGGGGACGTAAACAAAATAATTAGCATATTTCGCGCTACACAAACCGCACAATAAAATATAAAACATTCATTACCTTTGACCATCTTCTTTGTTGGCACTCCTAGATGTCCCATACTCACTATTGGGTCTTTTTTTCGATTAAATCGGTCCATATATAGCCTAGATATCGTTCTATGTAGACTGTGTGATAAATGGAAAAAAAAATAGCGTTTCATAACGTAACGTCATTTTTTAAAATTCAAAAAGTCGACGATAAACTTTCACAAAACACTTCAAAATACTTTTGCAATGCAACTTTAGGTATTAGTAAACGTTAATAAGCGATCAAATTAATCACGAGACGGAGTGTTTTCTATAGGGATCCATCTTGAAATACTGTCCGTGTATTTCTCAACCAAAATATCCGGTCGGAGACCGGAAGAAATGGGCTGTCTCTTGTTCGTTTGACCAAGAAACAAATCCTAGGCAAATGACAAGACTGTTGACATCGTGTGGAAGCTGTAGGTACTGCAACCTCAGCCATATTTAATGTCTTTCGCCCATAACAATGGGTTGAAGTGGATGGATATATTTTTCCACTTTCAGTGATCAGATTTTCCTGCACTTTTCAATGAAACGCACGTTATGTTAAAGCCACAGCCGTGATTTAACCAGTTTTATAAACGTCTGAGTGTTTTCTATCCACACATACTAATCATATGCATATACTATATTCCTGGCATGAGTAGCAGGGCGCTGAAATGTTGCGCGATTTTTAACAGAATGTTCGAAAAAGTAGAGGGTAGACTGAACAGGTTAAAATGACTTTGGGCCACCACGAGCTGCAGAACAGCTACAATGCTCCTTAGCATAGATTCTACAAGTGTCTGGAACTCTACTGGAGGGATGTGACACCATGGTAGCCAAGATATTGGGCAACTGGGCATTTTTTTTTACATGACCCTAAGCATGATGGGATGTTAACTGCTTAATTAACTCAGAAACCACAACTGTGTGGAAGCACCGGCTTTCAATATACTTTGAATCCCTAATTTAAGTGTTTATTTTATTTTGGCAGTTACCATACATGAAGCACAACAATATGACATAACAATAAGATATTGTTGTTTCTGTATTTCCTTTTCATACATCCATGTCGTCCTTCCTGTTTCACTTCACCATGTAGAGCTTACAGCTGTCAGTAAGCTGGTGCGTCGGCATGTTCCCGAGGCAGTGTTCCTGGAGAGCATCGGCCAGGAGATCACCTACATCCTGCCTTACAGCGGGGCCAAGGATGGCACCTTCGCCCTCCTCTTCAAAGAGCTGGACCTGGAGATGGCTGACATTGGCTTCACCAACTACGGCATCTCGGATACCACACTAGAGGAGGTATGAGGCGGACGAAACACACACACACGTATGTACGCAGGCATCACATACACAGACTCGCACACAAGCTTCACATGCAAGCGCATACACACGCACACGTATACACACTGCATTGTTGGGTTTAGAGCTTGCAAGAGAGGCATTTCACTGTACAGTCGTGGCCGA
Source organism: Oncorhynchus keta (assembly GCF_023373465.1). Taxonomy (NCBI): domain Eukaryota; kingdom Metazoa; phylum Chordata; class Actinopteri; order Salmoniformes; family Salmonidae; genus Oncorhynchus; species Oncorhynchus keta. Next base: position 20,050,086 of record NC_068433.1, read on the forward strand.
AAGTTTTGAGAATGACACAAATATTCATTTTCACAGTCTGCTGCCTGAGTTTGTATGATGGCAATTTGCATATACTCCATAATGTTATGAAGAGTGATTAGATTTACATTTACATTTAAGTCATTTAGCAGACGCTCTTATCCAGAGCGACTTACAAATTGGTGCATACACCTTATGACAACCAGTGGAACAGCCACTTGCATCTAAATCTTGATGAATTACAATTAATTGCAAAGTCCCTCTTTGACATGCAAATGAACTGAACCCCCCAAAAACATGTCCACTGCATTTTAACCCTGCCACAAAAGGACCTGCTGACATCATGTCAGTGATTCTCTCTTTAACCTGATGTGACGAGCAATCCCGTATCCGGGATCGTAATTATAGCCTCAAGCTCATTACCATAACGCAACGTTAACTATTCATGAAAATTGCAAATGAAATGAAATAAATATATTGGCTCTCAAGCTTACTTAACCTTTTGTTAACAACACTGTCATCTCAGATTTTCAAAATATGCTTTTCAACCATAGCAAAACAAGCATTTGTGTAAGAGTATTGATAGCTAGCATTAAGCCTAGCATTCAGCAAGCAACATTTTCACAAAAATAAGAAAAGCATTCAAATAAAATAATTTACCTTTGAAGAACTTCAGATGTTTTCAATGAGGAGAATCTCAGTTAGATAGCAAATGTTCAGTTTTTCCAAAAATATTATTTGTGTAGGAGAAATCGCTCCGTTTTGTTCATCACGTTTGGCTGAGAAAAAAAAGAAGAAAATTCAGTCATCAAAACGCCAAGTCCAGCAGGCGCCAGGACCGTCTCCTAAAGTTGTACCTTTTCTGCTATGCAATCTGGTTTCAGAGCTGGTCATGGGTGCACAACTCAGCGACGATCAAGGTCCTAAACGATATCATAACCGCCATCGATAAGAGTACTTACCATGCAGCCGTATTCATCGACCTGGCCAAGGCTTTTGACTCTCAATCACCACATTCTCATCGGCAGCCTCAACAGACTCAACGGCAGACTCTAGCATCACTACTATGGATGGTTCTGACTTAGAATATGTGGACAACTACAAATACCTAGGTGTCTGGTTAGACTGTAAACTCTCCTTTCAGACTCACATTAAGCCTCTCCAATCCAAAATTAAATCTAGAATAAGCTTTCTATTTCGCAAAACAAAGAATCCTTCACTCATGCTGCCAAACATACCCTCGTAAAACTGACTATCCTACCGATCCTTGACTTCTGCGATGTAATTTATAAAACAGGGTGGGTAGCCTCCAACACTCCACTCAACAAAATTGGGTGCAGTCTATCACAGTGCCATCCGTTTTGTCACCAAAGCCACTGCGACCTGTACGCACTCGTTGGCTGGCCATCGCTTCATACTCGTCGCCAAACCCACTGGCTACAGGTCATCTACAAGTGTCTGCTAGGTAAAGCCCCACCTTATCTCAGCTCACTGGTCACCATAGCAGCACCCACTCATAGCACGCGCTACAGCAGGGATATCTCACTGGTCACCCCCAAAGCCAATTCCTCATTTGGCCGCTTTCCTTCCAGTTCTCTGCTGCCAATGACTGGAACGAACTGCAAAAATCACTGAAGCTGGAGACTTATCTCCTTCACTAGCTTTAAGCACCAGCTGTCAGAGCAGCTCACAGATCACTGCACCTTTACATAGCCCAACTGTTAACAGCCAACTACTTCATCACCGTACTGTATTTATTTTTTTATCTTGCTCTTTTGCACCCCAGTATCTCGACTTGCACATTCATCTTCTGCACATCTACCATTCCAGTGTTTAATTGCTATATTGTAATTACTTCGCCACCATGACCTATTTATTGCCTTACCTCCCTTATCTTACCTCATTTGCACTCACTGTATATAGACTTTTCTTTTTTATACTGTATTATTGACTGTATGTTTGTTTATTCCATGTGTAACTCTGTGTTGTTGTATATGTCGAACTACTGTGCTTTATCTTGGCCAGGTCACAGTTGTAAATAAGAACTTGTTCTCAAATAGCCTACCTGGTTAAATAAAGGTGAAATAAAAAAATTCAGCTGCGGGATCGGGGCACCACCAGTACAGAGCTTGCGCAGGAATGGCAGCAGGCAGGTGTGAGTGCATCTGCATGCACAGTGAGGCGAAGACTTTTGGAATATGGCCTGGTGTCACGAAGGGCAGCAAAGAAGCCACTTCTCTCCAGGAAAAACATCAGGGACAGACTGATATTCTGCAAAAGGTACAGGGATTGGACTGCTGAGGACTGGTGTAAAGTAATTTTCTCTGTTGAATCCCCTTTCCGAGTGTTTGTGGCATCCGGAAAAAAGCCTGTCCGGAGAAGACAAGGTGAGCTCTACCATCAGTTCTGTGTCATGCCAACAGTAAAGCATCCTGAGACCATTCATTTGTGGGGTCGCTTCTCAGCCAAGGGAGTGGGCTCACTCACAATTTTGCCTAAGAACACAGCCATGAATAAAGAATGGTACCAACACATCCTCCGAGAGCAACTTCCCCCAACCATCCAGGAACAGTTTGGTGATGAACAATGCCTTTTCCAGCATGATGGAGCACCTTGCCATAAGGCAAAAGTGATAACTAAGTGGCTTGGGGTACAAAACATCGATATTTTGGGTCCATGGCCAGGAAACTCCCCAGACCTTAATCCCATTGAGAACTTGTGGTCAACCCTCAAGCGGCGGGTGGACAAACAAAAAAACACAAATTCTGACAAACTCCAAGCATTGATTATGCAAGAATGGGCTCCCATCAGTCAGGATGTGGCCCAGAAGTTAATTGACAGCATGCCAGGGCAGATTGCAGAGGTCTTGAAAAAGAAGGGTCAACATTGCAAATATTGACTTTTTGCATCAACTTCATGTAGTTGTCAATAAAAGCCTTTGACACTTATGAAATGCTTGTAATTATACTTCAGTATTCTATAGTAACATCTGACAAAAATATCTAAAGACACTGAAGCAGCAAACTTTGTGAAAATTAATATTTGTGTCATTCTCAAAACCTTTGGCCACGACTGTACTTTAAAACTTGAAAAACTTTAAACACGGACACACACACACACACACACACACACACACACACACACACACACACACACACACACACACACACACACACACACACACACACACACACACACACACTGCTCTCTCCTGAACAAACCAAATGCTTAGTATGCCAAGGACAGTGTTGGATTATGTCTGTAGGCAGGCACATATCACTAAGTTACTGTTGTCAAACACAACTAATATGTCTCAGAAATTTTTGTCAGATGAAGATGCCCTGCGGGCATTGTGAATAATTCCTTTTCAACGTATCACATCCAGACACAAGGTTATGCTGGTGGAGTCTACTGCATATATCTACTTAGAGAAGGGATGTTAGATGTCAGTTGGTGGTATTTCTAGTGTGTGTGTCCGTGTGTGTGTGTGTCCGTGTGTGTGTGTGCATGTGCTACTAGTGCGCGGGTCCAGTGGTGGAGAAAGTACTCATTTGTCATATTTGAGTAATACATTTGAGTAATAAATAATAAATAAATACCTTATTTGGTTTTAAATATACTTAAGTATCAAAAGTAAATGGAATTGCTCAAATATACTTAAGTTTTAACAGTAAAAGTATTAATAATTTTTAATTCCTTACATTATGCAAACCAGACTGCACAATTTCCAGTTTTTTATTCATTTACCGATAGCCAGGGGCACTCTACAACACTCAGACATGAATTTATAAACAAAGCATTTGTGTTTAGTGAGTCCGCCAGATCAGAGGCATTGGGATGACTAGGGGTGTTCTCTTGACAAGTGTGTGAATTGGACCATCTTCCTGTCAAAATGTAACGACTACTTTTTGGTGTCAGTAAAAAGTACATTATTAGAGTAAAAAGTACATAATTATTTTTAGGAATGTAGTGAAGTGAAAGTAAAACCTGCCAAAAAATGTAAATAGTAAAGTCCATATACCCTAAAAAACTACTTAAGTAGTATTTAAAAGTATTTTTACTTATGTACTTTACAACACTGCGCGTGTCAGCTGTTTATTCACCCGCACCTGCCCGCAATTGCTAATAACCCATCTGCAACCGCCGATTATATGTGATAAAGTGCAAATCTGAGGCCGCCACCCGACCCTAACAATGTAATATATGTTATAAGCCACAGTCAAAGACAGCGGAATTATTTTTTTGTCAGGGTATAGATTTTTTCAAGCTATTGTTTCTCTTTTTATTCAACCCACCACCCACCCACCCTTCAGCCACACAATATATAATGACCCTAAACCCATACGCCACCCGGATATAACCGCAGGGACTGCGGGTCATGAGTCAACCAGCGGATCACTAGTGTTCGCGCATCTGTAATACAAGAGCACGGAGAAAGAAAGGACTGCTTGACAAAGGTTGACTTTTGTCACGAGGCTTGTCCTGGAGGCAGAAATTAGTGATTTACACTAGATAGGCCAGCTGCAAAGACAAAATAGCCTGTATTGTAAAAATCCATTCAAACAATAATTTGCTTTTTCGTCTTAATTTTAAGGTTAGGGTTAGGCATAAGGGTTAGCAGTGAGGTTAAGTTTAGGGTTAAGTTTCAAATCTGATTTTATGACATTGTGGCTGTGCCAGCTAGTGACCACTCTGCAGAGCTACCTCCAGAACAAGTTTCATGATGAAAAACGCTAACCTACCAATTTGTCATTGTAATGAATATAGAGCCCTTGTTTTTGTCATTACAGGAGTGCTGTCGATCATTTGTCTAATAACACACATAGAGGTCAAGTAATTTCACTGGAGATGATGATGCTCAGCAATTTCATATCATGCTAATTATGCTGCGTTCCATCTCACAGATTTTCCTCAAAGTGGCGGAGGACACAGGTGTGGATGTGGAAATTCCAGGTAAATTGCAAGTTTTGCCGGTTGAGTGGAATTTGGGGTGGTTACTGTAACGGTTTTCTAGGTGTGGTGAAGGAGAGTCGGACCAAACTGCAGCGTGTAGACTGCGATCCATGTTTAATGAACAAAAAACGTAACACGAATCTAAAACACAAACACTACAAAACAAAGAACGTAACGAAAACCGAAACAGCCTATACTAGTGAAAACTAACATAGACAGGAACAAGGACACTAAGGACAATCACCCACGACAAACTCAAAGAATATGGCTGCCTAAATATGGTTCCCAATCAGAGACAACGATAAACACCTGCCTCTGATTGAGAACCACTCCAGACAGCCATAGACTTTGCTAGATCACTCCACTAGCTACAATCCCAATACATACACACCAAAACCCCAAGACAAAACACACCACAATACAAAAACCCCATGCCACACCCTGGCTTGACCCAATACATGAAGATAAACACAAAATACTTCGACCAGGGCGTGACAGTTACAATGTAAATTGTAGTAGAATAGTTTAATCGTGGACTGATGATATGCAGTATAGACACAAACACTACTGTGTGTTTGAGAGTATTCAAATCAAATTTTATTGGTCACATACACATGATTAGAAGATGTTAATGTTATGTTAATAAAGTGTAGCGAAATGCTTGTGCTTCTAGTTCCAACAGTGCAGTAATATCTAACAATTAATCTAACAATTCCCCAACAACTACCTAATACACACAAATCTAAAGGGGTGAATGAGAATATGTACATATAAATAAACTCAGAAAAAAATAAAACGTCCTCTCACTGTCAACTGCGTTTATTTTCAGCAAACTTGTATGTAAATATTTGTATGAACATAACAAGACTCAACAACTGAGACATAACCTGAACAAATTCCACAGACAGGTGACTAACCGAAATTTAATAATGTGACCTTGAACAAAGGGGGGGTCAAACATGGAACATGTTCTGGGACATGTTCTGGGATTCTTCCGATGAAATTGAGGAATACACCACATCAGTCACTGGCTTTATCAATAAGTTCATCGAGGACGTCGTCCCCACAGTGACTGTACATACATACCCCAACCAGAAGCCATGGATTACAGGCAACATTCGCACTGAGCTACAGGGTAGAGCTGCCGCTTTCAAGGTGCGGGACTCTAACCCGGAAGCTTACAAGAAATCTCACTATGCCCTGTGATGTACCATCAAACAGGCAAAGCATCAATACAGGCCTAAGATTGAATTGTATTACACCTGCTCCGACACTCGGATGAGGCAGGGCTCGCAAACTATTACAGACTACAAATGGAAGCACAGCCGCGAGCTGCCCAGTGACACTAGCCTACCAGACGAGTTAAATCCCATCTGTGCTCGCTTCGAGGCAAGCAACACTGAGGCATGCATGAGAGCATCAGCTGTTCTGGATGACTGTGTGATCACGCTCTCCGTAGCCGACGTGAGTAAGACCTTAAAACAGATCAACATACACAAGGGTTTGGGGCCAGACGGATAACCAGGACGTGTGCTCCGGGCATGTGCTGACCAACTTGCAGGTGTCTTCAGTGACATTTTCAACATGTCCCTGATTGTAATATCAACATGTTTCAAGCAGACCACCATAGGCCCTGTGCCCAAGAACACAAAGGCAACCTGCCTAAATGACTACAGACCCGTAGCACTCACATCCGTAGCCATGAAGTGCTTTGAAAGGCTGGTAATCAACACCATTGTTCCAGAAACCCTAGACCCACTCCAATTTGCATACCGCCCAAACAGATCCACAGATGATGCAATCTCTATTGCACTCCACACTGCCCTTTCCCACTTGGACAAAAGGAACACCTATGTGAGAATGCTATTCATTGACTACAGCTCAGCGTTCAACACCATAGTACCCTCAAAGCTCATCACTAAGCTAAGGAACCTGGGACTAAACACCTCCCTCTGCAACTGGATCCTGGACTTCCTGACGAGCCGCCCCCAGGTGATGAGGGTAGGGAACAACACATCTGCCACGCTGATACTTAACACTGGAGCTCCCCAGGGGTGCGTGCTCAGTCCCCTCCTATACTCCCTGTTCACCCACGACTGCATGGCCAGGCACGACTCCAACACCATCATTAAGTTTGCAGATGACACAACAGTGGTAGGCCTGATCACCGACAACAACGAGACAGCCTATAGGTAGGAAGTCAGAGACCTGGCCGGGTGGTGCAAGAATAACAACCTATCCCTCAACGTAACCAAGACTAAGGAGATGATTGTGGACTACAGGAAAAGTATCACCGAGCACGCCCATTCTCATCGACTGGGCTGTAGTGGAGCAGGTTGAGAGCTTCAAGTTCCTTGGTGTCCACATCAACAACAAACTCGAATGGTCCAAACACCCCAAGAAAGTTGTGAAGAGGGCACTACAAAGCCACTTCCCCCTCAGGAAACTAAAACGATTTGGCATGGGTCCTGAGATCCTCAAAAGGTTTTACAGCTGCAACATCGAGAGCATCCTGACCGGTTGCATCACTGCCTGGTACGACAATTGCTGTGCCTCCGACTGCAAGGCACCTCAGAGGGTATGGCAAGCGGTACATGGAGTGCCAAGTCTAGGACAAAAAGGCTTCTCAACAGTTTTTACCACCACGCCATAAGACTCCTGAACAGGTAACCAAATGGTTACCCAGACTATTTGCATTGTGTGCCACCCCCCAAACCCTCTTTTACACTTCTGCTACTCTCTGTTTTAGCATATATGCATAGTCACTTTAACTATACATTAATGTGCATAATACCTCAATTGAACCGACCAACCAGTGCTGCTGCACATTGGCTAACCGGGCTATCTGCATTGTGTACCATCACCCGCCAACCCCTCTTTTTACGCTACTGCTATTCTCTGTTCATCGTATATGCATAGTCACTTTAATCATACTTACATGTACATACTACCTCAATAAACCTGACTAACCGGTGTCTGTACATAGCCTTGCTACTGTTATTTTCACATTTCTTTTTACTGTTGTTTTATTTCTTTAATATAATAATATAATAATATATGCCATTTAGCAGACGCTTTTATCCAAAGCGACTTACATTCATGTGTGCATACATTCTACGTATGGGTGGTCCCGGGGATCGAACCCACTACCCTGGCGTTACAAGCGCCATGCTCTACCAACTGAGCTACAGAAGGACCACCTTTACTACACCTACACACACACACACACACACACACACACACACACACACACACACACACACACACACACACACACACACACACACACACACACACACACACACACACACACACACACACACACACACACACACACACACACACACACACACAGTTTTTTTTGCAATATTGGTTAGAGCCTGTAAGTAAGCATTTCACTGTAAGGTGTTGTATTCGGCACACGTGACAAATAAACTTTGATTTGATTTGATTGCCCATTGGGCCATGTCTGAATGTTCTGGGACCCTTAACCTACCAAGCAAATTTTAATACATTTGGAAGCCCGTCCACCGTTGAAGACCCAGGAAGAACAAATTAATATCACGATATACCTTTATCATGTTGATGTGTGATATTGCCCTTAGCAAGTAATATGACACTGTATAGGCCACAAGCGGTTGCTATTATTTCTGTATGGTATTCAAAACGGTAAATGGCTTATGCCAATACAACTGACCTTCTGTGTGTTATTTTAGATAACAAAGCACCTTTGGTAAGAGACAAGACAAGAAGTTCAAGGGAATCCAAGCGGCAACGGCAAAGCCTGACCAATGTAGGGAACACTTCAGACAAAGTGACTGGGAAAAGGGGTATGTGCTTATCTTTCAATAATATATTTTTTAAAGAAGAAAAAAAATAGGCCTATTCTGAGGTAGAGACATGATGTCTTATTGCAAATGAATGGTAATGTTCTGTTTTCTTTCTGTCCTCCCTGTCTATTGTTATGATCCAACTGAAGCTGAAGTGAAAGCCAAGTTCACAAGCAGAGTGGAGGGTAAGTATACCGAGTTAAAATGTTAATAGGGATAGCCCCCTTTTTTTTTCAAATTTTTGCCTAAAATGACATACCCAAATCTAACTGCCTGTAGCTCAGGCCCTGAGGCAAGGATATACATATTCTTGGTACCATTTGAAAGGAAACACTTTGAAGTTTGTGGAAATGTGAATTGACTATAGGAGAATATAACACATTAGATCTGGTGGATGAAAATACCACCATCTTTGAAATGCAACAGAAACGTCCCAAATCCAGCCATCACTCTGGTTGTTATTCAGTGTATGTTCAAAGTTTCAGACTGATAACTTGAAGTATGAGCAAGCTTCATGACATTTAGTGTGAAGTCACCCAGGTACATTTGGGCAAATCGTGAAGGAGACATTTACATTTACATTACATATTTCTGCAAGAATATCATCAAATCTCTATACTTGGACTTTGATTTTGCTTTTCCAGTATTAGTAGTCCTATTGTAAGTTCATCATTCGCAAAACACACAGTTTTCAAAACTTGAAAACTTCAATATTCTTGTAACTTTGTCCAAAAGGAAAAGGCTTGCTTCCGCACAAGGTTACCAGCAACATTTTGCGACAGATACGGGGTTTCCGCATACTCCCAAAAAGCCCAGCTCATTGGCTATCTAGCTCTGTTTGACCCCGATTGGTGCTTATTTGACAAAGTTACAGTCAATCAAGTGAAGACCGCCCATGTCATCGGCGCGCCAAGAATGCGACGCTCTCTGACCAAATTTGGGGTCCTATAGGATATAGTACAGTGCACACCTAATGATATAGTGAAGTCTGGTTACGTTCTAGGATCTCTGAGGAATAAATACGAACGTGATTTGACTGGTTGAAACAACGTTTAGAGTTAGATTTTCACAGATTCCTTTCTTTGCGAATTGAACGAGTGGAAATACAAAATTGTACACATTTCACCTTCAGAGGTGAATTTATCAAACCTATCGCTGTGAACAGTGTTTTGTTGTTATGAGCTCTCCTTAAACAATAGCATGGCATTTTTTTGCAGTAATAGCTACTGTAAATTGGACAGTGTGGTTATATTAACAAGAATTTAATCTTTGTGATATAAGACACTTATATGAACCAACATTTGTTGTTTCTCTAAAAACCTGCGATCGTGACACACGGCGCTGCATGATTTACAACTGTCCCGTCAATGCCTTGTGTCACGAAAGACGCCTATCCCTAAGAAGTTGGCACACACATTAATATGTTTTCACGAAGCCTTATTATTTGCTGCTCTCTGACAATTAACACCGGAGAAGACGCAAAAGGTCAGTCATTGTGACAGTTCTTGCTCCAGTTCTTGCTCTCATTGGTTGGCAACAGAGTCAATTTGTCACACAGGTGCAGCTTTTCCACAAACTGGCGGCCATTTTGGAAAGCCAAACAAATTCCCATAGCCCTTTCAATTCATATTCCACGCATGAGGTTTTCATTTTACACGATGCAATAGTATCAGAAATTGCCCACCTCCTTTACAATTTCTTCCTGAGCAAGCCCACTTATGAAACACATTTTATTTCACAATTTTCAAAAAAACTTTTCTTGGACTTTTTAGACAGATAAGAGGCCACATTGCTTATTTTGTGGGCCTTGTTTTACTCATTAAGATAGTGTTATTGAGGTGTTATTTTCTACACTGTGAGAGAGGCTAAAACATTTTCATTGGCTTCCTACAAACCTAAGAGCCTAACAGATTGTCAGATGGTTTTCATTCATTTCATGAACACTGTATTGTACCTAAAATGCAATGAATCATCTGTGTTATTGTAGACATTTTGTATGCCATCCATTTTAGATGTGGAGAGAGTTGCCAATGTGAATGGGAAGGGCTCCAGTGTGATAATGGGATGGAAACTAATCCGGAGACAATTCCTGGCCCTCTTCATCAAACGTTTCCACCACGCACGCAGGAGCCGCAAAGGCATCATTGCTCAGGTAATGACCACACACAAACCTCACAGTTCTCTACGCCTCTGTTTTCTATACCCTTAAGTGTAGTAGTGTCATGAAAAAATCCATTATATTGTAAAAAGAGGTGGCTACGTACCGTAGGGGGAAGTAGTTTGACAAATAGATATGAAAGTACTACCAACTCTTCAATCTGTGGAGGAGAAAAACGAATGCTCAGTCCCTATGTATGCAACAAACCTAGAATGTATTATACGTTTCTTAAGGAAAGTGGATGTTTTATCTTATCTGAAGGGCTTATCTGTCTTATCTGCCAAGGAGACAGAGCCCATCACAACTTTAAGAGATGCTCTGTAATGTAAACTAAAATCTGTTTAGAACACACACAAACACACATACACACCACACACACACCAGCTATGAGAACTTCCTGTCTCCTCTCATAACGGTTTCCACTTTAAATTAATAGGAACCTCAAAGGCAAAGACATGTCTATGATTTTTTTTCTTCTAATTTGTTAGTATGCTAATAATGTGGTTTCATTAGTTATGTATCAAATAAGATTATCATAACAATTAGCTCACTGGCAGGTTGCTATTAGCTGTAAAGTGTATGTCCGTATCGTTTTGTGAGTTATTTTAATTCAGAGTCAGAACCAATAGATGGTTATCTATTTACATGACACCTTACATTTACTTTTCGTCAGAGATGATGCACAATTGTTGACGTACAAACTCAGCTTTTCTGTTTCTTTGTCATTTATTTTGAGCTCTGATCCACTAATAATCATATTGATGCAAATCTTTATTCATAACACGTGTGTAGACATGGTGCAACCCCATCAGCGATGAATGATACCACGACATTGAATTAATTACACTCCAAAGACACCATCATCATGAAGTACTCCACTCCACTTCTCCTATTCGCCTGTGTGTAAACCTACCACCTGCCGAATTCTAGAACACACTTCCCTCTGTAACTCGCTGCAATACCGATCATACCATTAGTCACTGTCAATACCGGACGTGACTATGTTTTGTTAGCTAGCGAGGGGAGATGTGTGTGGAGTGAAAGTGAGTCCCAAATGGAATCCTATTTCCTATACAGTGCACTACTTTTGACTATGAGCCCTCATCCAAAGTGGTCCACTCTAAAGGGAACAGGATTCCAATTGGGACGCAACCTTTGTTTCATGGCTCCTCTCCTCCCTCCTTCTTCCTCTCGTTCCACCTCTCTTCCTGCCCATTCATGTCACTTGCGGGGCTGACAAAGGGCCTGACCGTCATGTAAACAGCTCCCATTGTTAGCTTATATGAATGTGGCGTGAGGTAATCTCTTTAAACAGAGCCGGTGGGGAATTCAAAAGATGAGACTCAAAATGAAGTGATTTATGGGGACGAAAGTTAGGAGATGGACGGTTAAGTACGTGGACTTGAGGAAGTGGTAGGGAGGCAAGCTCTTGTGTCATGTGAGCCCAGGTGACTGAATCGGAACTCGACGTACGTACCTGAGACTGATTGCGATGTCTTTCCGAGGTTATCCCAGAGCTGTGTGTGGAAGCATTGTGCTTGATTCAAAATGGATGTCCTCTGCCTTCACTGCTGATGACCCTCCTTCCAATGGATGCACATAGATATCATTCAGGGCCAGGCCTCTGTTTCCCAGAATGTTCATAGTGTTAAACTTTAGATTCTGTTGTTGGCATCAAAGCTGTTTTCTTAAAACCATTGTTGCACCCAAAGGGATGAATACAATAGTCATGGTTCAAGTGACAAGGGGGGCAAATGAAAGAATTTCAACATTGGGCACCCTCAAGACACGTTTGGTACACTAAATAGTTAATGTATAAATTGAACACTGACGGTAGTTTGTGGCAAAGTGTACAGATATTTAGTCATACTTTTGTGTGCTATGCCAAACAATTGGTATTAACTTCACACTTCAGTCATTTTAAAAACAAATAAATATTGAATGCGGGAAACCAGGCCCATGACACGACAACTTTTACCCACAAAGAAAGGAGTCTCTACATCCTTATATAATTGTAAACTCATATTACATCGACAATTTCATTGAAAAGTGAATTCTGTCAATTTACAAGGCAGCATACAGGAAATTGAAAGAACATAGTCTGTGTTTTATAATGTCTTACGACATTGACCTTCCAGTCGCTTTGTTCTACAGTTTCTCTATTTTCCTGTGATTCACCAGTCGGTTAATTGATGAGTTGAGCTGCACTCGGTGACTTCCTCTCAGATATGTAACCAATGGTAACAAGGTTACATCTACTTAAGTTGGTACATAAAATAGCTTTCTGTGGTGTTCTGAAATGTTCCATCAATTGCTAACTAACTCTTATTAGTGATCAAATTAGCCTGTGTATTGCAGTGAGTCTTTGTTATTAGCTGAATTAGTCTAATTTATTTTCGTTGTTGTTATTTCCGGTCAATTAACCTTGTTTATAATTTAAAGGCCAACATTGTATATTGTATAATGTGGAAGATTCAGAATTTAGCACTTACGGTTAGTGAATCCATCATAACATAGCAATGTGAGACAAGGGCCTTGTCCGAAATCTGTCTTGCCTACTACTTACTTAAATTACATACGGTGTACTAATCGTACTACGTACTATTTAGAATGTACTGTTTAGTAAAAACTAATACAGCAAGCTACAAGTATCAGCATACTAGTCTCATCCTACTGAGAATGTGTCATCTAATACACAGTTGTGTTGATTCCCTCCATACCTTCATTTTGGTACAGAGCTCCTCTCAGCTGATTATCAGCTGTGGTCAGATACACGTGGCTCTCAAAAGACAACTCTCTTCCTCAATAGTGTGCAACAAATTCTACTAGATGTAAATTAGAAATGACTATGACATCCTGGCATTTAAAGCATAATACATTTTTGAAATTTCACATACTATAAAACATTTTTTTTCACATGCCTACTATTTAGAACACTAGTATGGGTATTTGGACATGACCAATCACAGTCATAGTAAGTAAAAAATGTTCTTGATAAAAGTAGTTATAAGCCAAGTCAGTGTTGGCAAGAAAGACAAGTGTGAGTGGTAGGGTGGATTGAGAACATGTTGGCATGAATATGATGCATATCAAAATCCCTGTTGATGGCATAGAATGAAATATTACACAATTAATAGTGTATCATATACCTCTATGGTTGATGGTCTGTTTTATGTGTAGGTCGGTGTTAGGACATTTTAGGACATATGCTACATCAGATATTTTAAGATTAGCATTTAGCATGTTGGATGCAATTTTCTTTTGGATATCTGATGCAGCATGTGCTACCTATATATGTGCACCGCACAGGCCCTGTGCTTTTCTCACGCAATTGGATAGGCAAGCTAGTAGGTTCACAAAAACAAATGTTTGACCAAATACAATGCTATTTCTCTTTAAACAAATTAACAACAGACTTTCAGCATGCTTATAGAGAAGGGCACTCAACATGTACTGCACTGACACAAATGACTGATGATTGGTTGAAATAAATTGCTAATAAGAAGATCGTGGGAGCTGTACTGTTTGATTTCAATGCCGCCTTTGCTATTATTGACCCTAACCTATTGTTGAAAAAACTTGGGTGCTATGGCTTTTCAACCTCTGTCATATCGTGGATTCAGAGCTACCTATCTAATAGAACTCAAAGGGTTTTCTTTAATGGAAGTGTTTCTAATGTCAAACATGTAAAGTGTGGTGTACCGCAGTGAAGCTCTCTAGGGCCTCTACCCTTATCTATTTTTACCAATGACCTGCCACAGACATTAAACAAAGCATGTGTGTTCATGTATGCTGATGAGTCAACCATATACACATCAGCAACCACAGCTAAGGAAGTCACTGAAACCCTTAAGAAAGAGTTGCAGTCTATTTTGGAATGGGTGGCCAGTAATAAACTGGCCCTGAACATCTCTAAAACTAAGAGCATTGTATCTGGTACATTCCTTAAGTGCTAGACCTCAGCTGAATCTGGTAATGAATGGAGTGGCTGTTGAACAAGTTGAGGAGACTAAATTACTTTGGCGTTACCTTAGATTGTAAACTGTCATAGTCAAAACATATAGATTCAGTGGTTGCAAAGATGGGGAGAGGTATAGCCATAATAAAGAGATGCTCTGCTTTTTTGAAACCACATTCCTAAAAGCAAGTTCTGCGGCCTCTAGTTTTGTCTAATCTTGATTATTGTCCAGTCGTATGGTCCAGTGCTGCAAGGAAAGACCTAGTTAAGCTGCAGCTGGCCCAGAACAGAGAGGCATATTTTGCTCTTAATTGTAATCAGAGGGCTGATATAAATACTATGCATGTCTCTCTTGGCAAAGAGTTGAGGAGAGACTGACTGCAACACTTCTTCTATTTATAAGAAATATTAATGTGTTGAAAATCCCAAATTGTTTACAAAGTCAACTTACACACACACTTATCCCACCAGACATGCCACCAGGGGTCTTTTCATAGTCCCAAAATCCAGAACAAATTCAAGAAAATGTACAGTAATATATAGAGCCCGTATTGCATGGAACTTCCTTCCATCTCATATTGCTCAAATAAACAGCAAACCTGGTTTCAAAAAATGGATAAAGAAACACCTCGTGTGCCTCTCCCCTATTTGACATAGATCGTTTGTGTGTATGCATTGATATGTAGGCTACGTGTGCCTTTTTAAAATGTACTGTGTCTAGTTCTGTCCTTGAGTTGTTCTTGTCTAATGCTGTTCTGTATTATGTCATTCTCTATTATGTTTCATGTTTTGTGTGAACCCTAGGAAGAGTAGCTTCTGCTTTTGCAACAGCTAATGGGGATCCTAATAAAAAAACAATTACCAAATATGCCAACTAGCCAGTCTGCCCTCAAATTAAATGTAATAAAATGAATCAGTTATTTTTTACAGTGAATCTGAAAACATTATAATTTCGTTTTGGTGTTTGTACCCATTTAATATTATTATCTTCCATGTTTCACCAAATTTGAGAGTGTGATAAACTCATAGTCTATGGAGCACATTGTGAACTTAATTACTTTTCTCTATTGTTTGGCGTGTGTTCACAGAAGAAATACTACCAGATGCCACACACAATTACAGTCTGAGAGAAAGTGTGTGTGTTCGGGATTATCTCATTTAGAGGCTTTTCAGTTGTCGCAGACTATTATTTTAGCGGCGCCCGCATTTACATAGAACTCTGATGTAAATATAGCATTTTTCATTTGTATTGTATGAATGGGCTCCGGAAATTGCAGCATGTAATTAATTAAGTTCAGCAAACCTCCCTCTTCAGTGGAGTATCTAGCAGTACAAGTGTTTAACGATGAAAGATATTGTCCATTCTGTCTATGACCTTTTTGTCAGCTCCAAGAATGGAAATGAAAAGGGAACATTTTACATGGAGGAGAGAAAAGGGGGGATGCTGTGGTGGCAGGAAAAGAGAACAGTGCAAAATGCATTATGCCTAAGGAGGCGGCAGTTGACAAAGCAAGTGTTTGAAAGTGTTTAATCAAACTCTTTAGACATGAAAGGCAGCCAAAACAAGTAAACGGCAAGCATTATAATTGACGAGGGTATAAAAGAGTTTGGTCTCATGTCTGATTGTGTGCATCACTTTCATTGTGGATTGTAACGGAGAGGGTGGGGGTGATGATGGGGGTAGGGGTGGAGTGATGTTACTACAGTAGCGTTGGATGTTATGATTTCACCTCTCCGTGTCTTCCACACCTACGCAAGCACACGTGCACATGCAAATGCACGACACAAGACAGACAGATGTATGCAATCATACACCACATGCACACACGATTTATATGCAGTGTGGTCCAAAATGATTGGATCCCTTGGTAAAGATGAGTTAAAAAGACATAAAAATTAATATGCTGAGCGATTAAAAACATGGGGAAATTATATTATTCTAAAATATTTTTAATGGGATTGGAGAACACATTGGGAGAGATCTTACACCATGCCTCCATACATAATCTTTCCAGATTATCTTTCCATTGCAAAATGTTGATTTTATGTTCAAGCAATTTATGGGGTGAATTTTGATGTGTGCTTGGGGTTATCTCGTACCCGCCAGCTGATTAGTATACAGTATACTGTATACAAGATATGCATGTAACAGGGCGGCAGGTAGCCTAGTAGTTAGAGCGTTGGGCCAGTAACTGAAAGGTTGCTGGTAGATTCACTTGCGGCCAAGTTTCAGCCTCCTGGCAGAGGCAGCCAGGTTTTTGGCAAAATACTTGGTAAAGTTCTTGATGCCGTTGACCTTAACAAGTGTTCCAGGACCAGTGGAAGCCAAAATAACCCCATACCATCAAAGATCCACTACCATATTGTATAGTAGTGATGAGTTATTTTCTGCTTATGCATTGTTCTTTCCAAGGCCAAACCCATCCATAGCAGATTTGTGGTAATGATACTTAGTTTGAATTGAATTGTAAGTATGTAGTCCAGTACAGCACATTCCACTCTGGATGAAAACGCATGACAAGTGAAAAGACAAATTATTATCTTTATCCCCGATCACTCCCAGCGTTTGCTACTTGGATTGCGCAATAACACTTCAATGCTCCCTCAAGGGAGCCTCAGTCCGACACATGAAACTACACCCCTTTTCTGATTCTGCGGGGAAAATGCTTCATTTGGTTGGCTGGTGAAAGTAGTATTCTAACACATATGACTTTGGATATCCCACTACAAGAAAAAGGGGGATACCTAGTCAATTGATTAACTGAATGCTTTCAACTGAACTGTGTCTTCTGCAGTTAACCCAACCCCTCTGAATCAGAGAGGTGCAGGGGGCTGCCTTAATTAACATACTGTATACATCATTAGCGCCCAGGGAACAGTGGATTAATTACCTTGTTCAGGGGCAAAACAACAGATTTTTAACTTGTCAGCTCGGGGATTCGATCCAGCAACCTTTCGGTTACTGGTCCAACGCTCGTACCCGCCAGCCGATTAGTATACTGTATACAAGATATGCATGTAACAGGGCGGGAGGTGGTCTAGTAGTTAGAGCGTTGGGCCAGTAACTGAAAGGTTGCTGGATCGAATCCCCGAGCTGACAAGGTAAAAATCTGTCATCCTGCCACTGAACAAGGCAGTTAACCCACTGTTCCCCGGTCGTCCGTCATTGTAAATAAGAATTTGTTCTTAACTGACTTGCCTAGTTAAATAAGAAAGTTATGTGGATAGTCAGTAATTGTCATGAACTGATATTAAACACATTGTATCGGCCTTCTGTAGCAGTGTTTTCACAGGATAGGAAACCTAAAAAAGGCATTGCCAAAGAAGTGTAATTTTGCAGCAGATTCTGATATCATGTCAATGTCACACAGGTGATTCTGCCAGCTGTCTTCGTCTGCCTGTCTCTCATCTTTTCCGTCATCATTCCCCCTTTTGCGGAGTACCCTAATCTGGAGCTGCAGCCATGGATGTACGGGCTGCCCCAGATGACATTCTACAGGTGAGCCATTGAAACGTCATGCTCTCTGACTTTATAATCACACCTTTATCAGTACAGGTGAATATGCTGAGATTTGTATTGCATTTGTGTAAACGTAGCAAACTCAGCAGGGTAACCTGAGCAGGACAGATAGAAAGAATTATAAAAAATATAAAGTCATTCTACTATGATGTTAAGAATAATGGGCATACTGTTTATCTGAATGCAGAAACCACATATGTGATGGAGGTGGATTGCTACTAGTACCAATGTTTGGAGGGACATTTTTTGGGAAAGACTTTGGCATATTGGAATGAATTTGACTGTGTCCCCAATGCCAACCCTATTCTGTATATAGTGCACCAATATGGTGATATTTGGCACTGAGATTTACTGTCTTTCTGGGGGAGAGAAGAGAGCAGTGGAGATGCCTCACAAATTCCAGTGTGTTCATACTGACTGGGTAATAATCTGGCTTCGGCCTTGTCATGGCAGTACATGTCAGGATCCAATGTTTGAGCTCTGACTCGCATAATCTGTCAAAGAAATAAAGTTACATTTTTATTAATCTCATGAGGAGACCTATAGCTGCCCATTTGATGGACAGAAGACATACATTCACTCACAGTAACACTGAGTTGAATCCCAGATGTCAAGGCATAATTAATTGTACACACTTTTAAGGATGCCATCTGAGCTCTGGTGTAGATGGACGGAAAATGGTGGAATCAGTTGCATAGCTGGTTTAACAATGTTTTTTTTTTCATCCTTGTTTAAGTGTCACAGAAAAACACTTATATTTACAGTGTCTATACAAGGACACCCTCAATCTAAGCTGGATTTATTTTCTGCTGAGATTGAGGCTGTCCTAATATGGACACCATATATATTCTATACATACTGTAACATATTGGCAAGTTGGTTTTTATACTTACAGTAACACAGATTTCTTTTGAGAATTTCTTGCATTGCATTTTGGGGTTTGCTTATAAAAATACATAAAAATAAATAGAAGTAATGTGAAAAACATGTTGAATATTTCATAGAGTTCCCTCCTCCTGCTCATTGATATTCTACGGAGGTTTGCTTATTTTATTCAGGGGAGATCATTGTAATAGATTGATCCAGTTGGACGGTTTAAACAGAACTATCAGGCTTCTAACATGTTGCTATGGAAATCACATGTATGTTTTTTTTTTACTGTCTAGAGATTCACCTTCTTAGCATTGTCTTATGTCTGCTCCCGCAATGATTCCGCCTGCACTGTCAGTTGAGGGACGAGTGACTCATAGCAGTGACTCCACCTAACTATTTAAATGGTTGCTATGGAAATTGCGGGTATATGCCTTTTTCACTGGCTAGAATTTCACCTTCTTAGTTGAAGTTAGACTAAAGGCAGTGAGTCTTAACTGCAATTGTTACACCACATTAAATATGCAGTATTCATCAGAACAACCAGAAACTAGCCTTGGTATGTGTCACCATGAGCAAGCTGAAGTTTTTTCACTTCTCTGACATGTGGTGAATTATTTTAAGACACTTCCCTTTGATGTCTGGAAGAGCCACAACAGGCTCGATCCTGTTCTATACAGACAGAGAGAGTATATAGTACATGCTCCAGCTGAAATAGTCAATGTCAACTAAACGTGCCCTGGAAATTTGGCAAATTCAGCTTAAAATGGCTGGTTTAAAAAGCAATTGTTATGCTCCTAATGTTTAAAATGAACATGAATAACATCATATCTATGCCGTGCAATTTAATGCAACTTCGTATCCCTTAATAATGGAGTATTTGAACAGTATGGTCGAACATTGATGACACTTTTCGATTCAAACATAAACATGATTAGGCTTGTCCCATGAACAAAATATTCTTAAGACTTAAATTTCTTTAAAAATGTGATATCCATACAATGCGTCTCTCAGATGAGAGGGGAGTTGAAAGGAGTGATTTGAATGTGCAATCTGATCCCTACTCCATGATATTTAAGTTAAAGTTAATCCATCTGACATGGAGTGGAGGTTATACAACCAAAGTAATGATGAGAAACCATTCTTTCTTCTAAGGCAGTCTTACGAGAAAGCAACCACTTTATTTTACACTCAAGGAAACACATATTTCCTGCCAGAGCATTATGCCTCTTCAATAAATAGCCATATTTTATTTCAGAGAGTAGGCGTCGGCTACATTAGTATTACAACACTCAGATCTGCATTATTTGTTCTAATTCATTGCATCTAAATGGACTATTACTACTACTGTAAGACTTTCCTAAGATTAGTTCTAGTGTGTCTCTGTGTTCATTTTGTCCCCCCAATAGTCTTGTTACCTTGAATAATTGTTCATCCCAGTTTGTGTCCCAAATCACACCCTATTCCAAATATAGTGTACTGCCCTGGTCAAAAATAGATCACTGTAAGGGAATAGGGTGCTATTTGGGACATATTCTCAACTATCATTAATGGTAAAACAGATGGCTGAGCATAATCCATTTTTGCAATCAACCACTTCGATTTCTCTCCTCGCTTATGGCGGAGGAAATTATATACTTTAGACTGACCTTCATGAGAGATAAATGAGCCTATAAACGTTGTACTAATCCCATTGGCCAACAGTGACCACGCTGGACCCGAGTTATGATCTTTATGAAATGCTGTGTTTTTAGAGCCAAGATAAAGAGCAGAGTTTGTGTATACATTGATTTGTAAACTGTCTGTTTTCCCTCCAGGCACATAAGTACCGTAGAGTGCTCTGATGTAAACAAACAGATGGAGCATACTGTATGCACACGTGCACACACACACCACATATATACACACACACACACACACACACGCACACACACAGAGTTTATGTTATGTTGACATCTGCTCCATTCAGAATGCCAAGAGCTTTTCTCATCCATACCTGCTAAGTGGTATGTTTTCATTTGGAAATGTAATGTTCTCAACAAAATGCCAGTGCCCTAAAATTATTACTCTGTCATCCTTCATTACACTAATCACAGTTGCATGTTAGCTGGGTATCTTGCACTACTTTAAATAAAAACAATACAATATACACTCCTGTTGATCTAATTTCCTTTTGGCCAATTTCTCTCTCCAGTGATGGAAATAGTGTAAATATACCCATCCTCCTAATCTTGGTTGATTCAGTGAGCCAAGCCCTTAGTGACCTAATCAAATCCCGATTACAGTATCTAGTCCAGTAACTTAAACCCCCAAAGTTCCACCAGGATAGAACTAATGATGCCGAAGGAGATGGCTGCCATTTTACGCTCCCGTAACCAATTGTGCTATTGTGTATGTTTTTTCGCGTTATTTGTAACTTATTTTGTACATAATGTTTTTGCCACCGTGTCTTATGACCAAAAAGAGCTTCTTGATGTCATTTGCAGGAGGAAAAGACAGAGATAAGGTGGACGACGGTCCGGGTGCCTTGTAAGGATCCGTCGCCGAGAGGGTAATCTACCTTTACCATCGGTCCTGTTAGCCAACGTACAATCAACCGATAATAAAATAGACGAACTACGAGCACGTATATACCTTACCAACGGGACATTAAAAACTGTAATATATTATGTTTCACCGAGTTGTGGCTGAACGACGACATGATTAACATATAGCTGGCGGGTGTTAAGCTTTTTCGTCAGGATAGAACAGCAGCCTCTGGTAAGACAAGGGGCGATGGCCTGTGTATATTTGTAAACAACAACTGGTGCATGAAATCTAAGGAAGTCCAAAGGTTTTGCTTGCCTGAGCAAGAGTATCTCATGATAAGCTGTAGACTACACTATCTACCAAGAGAATTTACATCTATATTTTTCGTAGCTGTCTATATATCACCGCAGGCCGATGCTGGCACTAAGACCGCACTCAATGAGCTATATACAGCCATAGGCAAACAGGAAAATGCTCCTAGTGGCTGGGGCCTTTAATGAAGGGATACTCAAATCCGTTTTACCTAATCTCTACCAGCATGTTAAATGTACAACCAGAGGGAAAAAAACTCTAGACCACCTTTACTCCACACACAGAGATGCATACAAAGCTCTCTCTCCTCACCCTCCATTTGGCAAATATGACCATAATTCTATCCCCCTGATTCCTGCTTACAAGCAAAAACTAAAGCAGGAAGCACCAGTGACTCGGTCAATAAGAAAGTGGTCAGATGAAGGAGATGCTAAGCTACAGGACTGTTTTGCTACCACAGACTGGAATAGGTTCTGGGATTCATCCAATGGCATTGAGGAGTATACCACCTCAGTCATCAGCTTCATCAATAGATGCATCGACGACGTTTTCCCCACAGTGACAGTACGTACATATCCCAATCAGAAGCCATGGATTACAGGCAACATCTGCACTGAGCTAACAAAGAGTGGGACTCTAACCCGGAAGCTTATAAATCCTGCTATACCCTCCGACAAACCATCAAACAGGCAAAGCATCAATACAGGAATAAGATTGAATTGTACTACACCAGCCTCAACGCTCATCGGATGTGGCAGGGCTTGCAAACTATTACAGATTACAAAGGGAAGCACAGCCGCGAGCTGCCCAGTGACACAAACCTACCAGATGAGCTAAATTACTTCTATGCCCGCATCGAGGCAAGCAACCTGCATGAGAGCACTATCTGTTCTGGACGGCTGTGTGATCATGCTCTCCATAGCCGATGTGAGTAAGACCTTGAAACAGGTCAACATTCACAAGGCTGCAGTGCCAAATGTATTACCAGGACATGTACACCGAGCATGCGCTGACCAACTGGCAAGTGTCTTCACTGACATTTTCAACCAGTCCCTGACTGAGTCTGTAATACCAACAGGTTTCAAGCAGACCACCATAGTCCCTGTGGCCAAGAACAATAAGGTAACCTGTTTAAATGACTACCGACACGTAGCACTCACGTCTGTAGCCATGAAGTGCTTTGAAAGGCTGGTCATGGCTCACATCAGCACCATTATCCCAGAAACCCTAGACCCACTCCAATTTGCATATTGCCCAAACAGATCCTCACTTGATGCAATCTCATTTGCACTCAAACCAGTCCCTGACTGACCTGGACAAAAGGAACACTTAAGTGAGAATGCCATTCATTGACTACAGCCCAGCTTTCAACACCATAGTGCCCTCAAAGCACTAAGCTAAGGACCCTGGGACTAAACATCTCCCTCTGCAACTGGATCCTGGACTTCCTGGTTGTCCGCCCCCAGGTGGTAAGGGTAGGGAACAACACACCCGCCACACTGATCCTTAACAAGAGGGCCTCTCATGGGTGCGTGCTCAGTCCCCTCCTGTACCCCCTGTGGAACAGGTTGAGAACTTCAAGTTCCTTGGTGTCCACATCACCAACAAACTATCATAGTCCAAACACACTGACAGTCGTGAAGAGAGCACGACAAAGACTATTCCCTCTCAGGAGACTGAAAAGATTTGACATGAGTCCTCAGATCCTCAAAAGGTTCTGTCACGTTCTTTCAAAATCGAACCCAGAAGCAGACCAGGACAAGGAGAGTAGGAAGAAGGTGAGTATTTATTTACAAGTGAATGTGAATGGGTAGATATATCCAGGTGGCGTAGCGGGCAGCGGTGGTGAGTTGATGGGAGTAAATAGGTGGATCCAATGGGGTAGCGGAATCCTCCGACGACCAGGCGGGAATGGGGTAAATGATCCGGGTGAGTAACTGAAGACAGAACAAACGGAGGTAAGTTTAAGGCAAGCAATACGTAAAAAACAACAAAACAAATTCTATCCAACTTGAGGCTGATACTATGGCACAACATACTGTTCATGGCTAACGATCCGGCAGGGAATGGATGTCAGGTCAGAGCTTTTGAAGGGGAGATGATGATCAGGACAGTTGTGCAGATTACTGATGGGATACAGGTGCGGGTGAACATCGATCTCCCAACAAGCTAATTCGCCCGGCAACCAGACAGGGTGCGTTCCAGGACACCGGAAACACACTCCAGGACAGAAACACAGGCAAACACAGACTCAGGAAGCGGGATTCGTGACAGGTTCTACGGCTGCACCATCGAGAGCATCATGGCTGGTTGCGTCACTGCCTGGTATGGCAACTGCTCAGCCTCCGACCACAAGGCACTACAGAGGGTAGTGCGTACGGTCAAGTACATCACTGGGGCCAAGCTTCCTGCCATCCAGGACCGCTATACCAGGCGGAGTCAGAGGAAGGCCCTAAAAATTGCCAGACTCCAACCACCCTAGTCATTGACTGTTCTCTCTTTTACCACACGACAAGCGGTACCGGAGCGCTAAGTCTAGGTCTAAAAGGCTTTGTATTCTACCCACAAGCCATAAGACTCCTGAACAGCTAATCAAAGGGCTAACCAGACCCCTCTTTTACGCTGCTGCTACTCTCTGTTTATAATCAATGCATAGTCACTTTAACTCGACATGTACATATTACCTCGACTAACCGGTGCCCCAGCACATTGACTCTTTACCACTACCCCCTGTATATAGCCTCGCTTGTTATTTTACTGCTGCTGTTTAATTATTTGTTTCTTTAATTTTCTATTTTTCACTTATCTGTTTTTTTACTTCACACTCATTGTTGGTTAAGGGCTTGTAAACATTTCACGGTAAAGTCTACACCTGTTGTAATCGGCGCATGTGACAAATACATTTTGATTTGACTTGGTCAGGGCATGATCCAACTGTTTTGAGCATGGACTGCCTGACATTTTGCTTTTCAGTCAACGGCAGACCCACCACTTGGTTCCTTATCAAGCTGAGACGTGGGATCGGAGACATGTTTGTTATTGTGGGGACTGGAGATGTTTTATTTGTCCAAGATGGCGGGCAATTAAAAGATTAGATGATTGCTTTGGATTATGTTGATAATTAGCCCTCCTGTAAGGCATAGTGTTAGAGTCTAACTAACAAGGTCCAATTTCATTACAGCAATGATGGACCACCAAATAATACAGAGGTTGCTCACGTGGTGGACTCTTTGGTGAACAATCCTGGGTTTGGGACTCGCTGCATGGCTAACAACCCTATACCGTGAGTATGACCAGCGGCCATTTTGACACACCTCTCCCTCCCTCCATGTTATTACTGCATATGTTTTGTTTGCAGTGTTTCTCCTGCTAGATTTGTCCTTAAAGTTCTCCAAGTGAAGCAAGCCGCCCAATATCTGTTCATTTTGAACAGTGGAGAAGGGTGCAAAGCACATAATCAAATTTGATAAAGTGTTGATCAAGTGCTTATTAGTTGTAGAGATGGAAATGGAAAGGGATTTGTGGAGATGGAAATGGAAAGGGAGATTCAATTGGATATGGCTACACTCTGAAATGCTTGGTGCAATGTCCCCACATTGTTTACTTTACTTTATTACGTTTATTGTTGCAGGGACAATGCACATGAATCCAAATTTCAGTAGTGAATGTTTTAGCCACCTGGAAAATGTTCAAACATAGTCCCTGGGCAGGTTATTAAAAACACTTAAAAATAAATGCAGATAGACAATAAGTGCATAGAGAGCAACATGTGACAAGCAACACTTAGCACGTGGACAGATACTCGTATCCAATGATTTCAGATCTCAAAAGTGCATACAGGGTAGGGGGTAGGTGTCAATATGGAATTGGGCAAAAATTTTAAAAAATGTTTTCACCAAATCTGAAGCTGAACCTGGTCGATTTGGATTTTTTGCTGTTGTTTTGATCAAATCTGAAGTTGCGTATCTCATGCAGGATAATTCCTCGAGAGACTACATTCCGTTTTATTCGTACATGTTCTAACACAATATCCATGCAGTGAAGAAAACCATTGAATAAATCCTAAATATTGATTGCGTACAACCGAAGGCATATACACGCTATCGTACGGTATATGGTTGAGATGAAATAATACATCAATCTAAGTTATTTAGCACCATTTATTTGATATATTCATTCAGTCGTTCTGGGGTTCTCGGAGGTGAGTGTTTTTTTTGGGATTGTGCAGATTTGCCTTGTTTTACGGTTAGGGGGTTGGAATAATATTGTCAATAGTAAGTGAACCTGATATCTCATAACTGCTCCATCTCCTCTCTGTCAAGCCCGATCATGTTCAACATGCTTTATCAAGCTGTTCTGCTTCCCTAACTCTTCAGCCGGCGCACTAACAACACTTACCGTGCCTCCCTGTTTTAGATAAGGAGACTTCTATGCTGTAGTTGTGTTGATAACGTTATTTGTCATCTACCGTTGCTGACGAATGAAAACCTCTCATCTCCAAAACAGAAATGTTTCAGTAAATTGAAGAAAAGAATCCATATTTTTCCCATTAACGAGCATACAGTGAAACTTTTATGGACCTTCAGGAGCTATTTTCCTAGAGTCATGGAATGTTCCGAGTACATTGAGTGGAGTGACTGCGTTCAATACAAAATAAAAAAGGTTTTCATTAGAGAGCGACGCTATGTTTAAAAAGAGCTAGGCCTAAACAGGTATTCTAAAACTGTGTAAGTGTACTGTATACATGCTTGAATTTCAATGTTATGCCTTTCTGATGATAACGGTTGAGAAATCCCCTGCTAAGGCATGATATTTCCTATTTTGATTCTCATGGTTAGTCATCTTCATCATCACCATCATCACCCCCCTTCTCCAGGAATCTCCCGTGTGTCCCCATTGATTCTAAATGGACCACTCCCTCAGTGGAACCCTCTATCAACAACATCTTAATCAACGGGACCTGGAGCATGGCCAACCCTTCCCCTAACTGCCAGTGCAGCACTCCTCAAAAGACTATCATGCTGCCAGATTGCCCACCTGGAGCCGGGGGGCTGCCTCCCCCTCAGGTTAGTCCACAATCTGTCAACCCCAGGTCTGCTTGTAACATAATGGTTTCCAATAGAAATACTTGACCTCTGGCCTGAAATGTGTGTTTAACATGGCAACCTGTGTTGGACCTGAAGACTTGTGTTAGCGCCCCGAACTAATGCTTAAGCTTTAGCTCTGCTAGCTAAAAGAGCAGGCTTCGAACCCCAGATGGTCAAATTGGTGCAGTGAGGGGGAGGTCAAAGGAGGGTGAAGTGTAACATAGTTGATTCAGTGTGCGCTGTATCTACAGTCCTGCAATGGCAATGTAGGTGTCTAAAATTGAAGTTATCTTCTTCGCCTCCAAAGTTTTTATTGTGAAAGCATGTTTACCAAAGTATCCCCTTACAATGGGTAATACTTATTGCATGCTATACTTTTCTCTATATCCCCTCCATGATGGATCCACCTTACAAATCAATCCATCCAATTTAACTAATGGATCCAGAACCAGGATATTACATGACCATTAACCACATTAACTACTTTACCAGGGTCAGCTAGAGTGTATATATCCAGCTAAACATGGATGTCCAGCTGGGACAATGTAACCATTGAAGTTAGACAGCTTTATTGTATCCACGTTACTATTGTCTCATGTCTTCCTCAATAGCCTTAGGGCTGGTCTTAAGAAAAAAATGTATGTTGAGATAATATGTCGCACTACTCTTTTTCTGGCATCCTTTGAACTCTGACCTCTCTCAGATCATCCCTTTTAGTCAACCCCTCTCGGAGAGTGGGTGCAGGTTAGCGCTGAGCTTGCAGATGTCCGACCCCTCCCCTATAACTTCCAAGGCCTGGGTTTTCCCTGTGTGTCTCTTGGAAATCAAAGGCAATGTTTTATAAGCCATTACCCTAACAACATACATGGCCAAATGCAGGACCCCATTGAGTCTTAAACCTGACTGTGATCAATGAGGTGGGTGGCCCCGCTGGTCACCGGGCATGCTGAGAGGAATGAGTGGGCTCCTTTGGCCTAAATGGATTTCTCCAATCATAGAAATAAAATTAATAGAATGGACAAAGCTAATCGTGCATGTGTCACCAGTACACTCAATATGGCTGCTGGTCCACTCCATCAAAGATTTTTATTTTTATTGTATTATTTTTTATTGAATTGTTACACATGCAATCTACTTGCATATGCACATGCATACAAACACCCGTATGGCATCAGCCTCAGGCAAACAAGCATTAGATGTAACAACGTTGCCACTCAGTTTTATTCAAATGTACTTTTTGTGTTGTTTTATTTTGACTTTATTTTTAGGCCATCATTCTATGCCCCGCCCAGCAGCTCCACTCCCACTTGTCTCCAATTCCACATCCCAACACTGGCCACCCTCTTTGAATTTCTACACACCATATATCTTTCAATTGTGCTATGACGTTTAACAACTTGAATCTATCTAATCGAACAGAATCCACATCAACAAACATTGACTTGAATAGGAAATACCATTCTAATACTCCAATACCTTGAATGATATTGAAAACGACACAAAATTGATGGACGGGAACTGGTGCATTCTAGCTTTTAGTGGAAATGGCTTTTGGTGTTTACACAAGGTGTGTTCTCAGTGGGTGAATTCTGTATTATTATTTAAGGTATGTGAGATGAAAGAGAGAGAGAGAGAGATGAGAGTCTGAGCCAAGTGATCTTGGTAATGTACCCACCATAGACTGATAGATAAAAGTCCAATATAGAGGGAAATAGGTAGACAGACATAATGCTTTTTGTTACTTTCTAGGGTGGTTCATGCTTGGCTTGTTAACAATCATTCATGTCTTGAGATGAGCATTTTCTGTTCTATTGGGTTTCAGGAAATAAACAATGTTATAAGAAAATATGCTGCACTCTAGCAACAGGTTGAATTGAAATGACAAACACCCGTTAATTAAATTGGGCTTGATTTAAAGAAGTTAATGAAATCACTCCTGGTTATACTTACGCACACAAGTTATAATAACCTACGATCAAAACCACTAAAAGCAACATTTTGTTATACAGTACCCAGTGATTTGAATTGACTGATTATTTGACTTTTTTTCCCCTGGTGGCTTAGGAACATGTGAATCGAAAGTCAATATCCCACATTTGCAAACAAAAACGAAAACCAATTCTTTCAGTCATGCTTTTCAAGACACAATCATCGACAGACAAACACTCTGGATGTGACAGACATGACCTTCACGTGATTCTGAGACTTTGCATTGCCTGCTACATCATGTGTCTGTCCATATACCAGCTGGGAGAGATACTATGTACTCCTTGAGAGGGAGCGCCAACACCGTACTGGTGAGGAGATTCTGGTGGTTGATTTGATGTGAGGTTACAGCCGGTGTTGAGTGGTCGACATAATTCATCACCCACCTGGATGGTAAATTCAGTTGATCAAAACAGAAAATAGGGGTGAGAAATCAAATACGGTAGATGTATGAAATGACATCAACCGTGACAGAGGTGTAAGGAGTGACACTTTTAAGCCAGCAGCGCTAAGCGAAGGTGTGGTACCAACGCATTGGCTTTTCCACAGCGACTGTTCCTCAGTTTATTCCCCTTTTTTTCCCCCTCAGTGAAAGTCAAATGTCAGAGAGACGGATGTAGTACTTACCCAGTTT
Organism: Oncorhynchus keta; assembly: GCF_023373465.1. NCBI lineage: Eukaryota > Metazoa > Chordata > Actinopteri > Salmoniformes > Salmonidae > Oncorhynchus > Oncorhynchus keta. The sequence continues at coordinate 20,079,902 of NC_068433.1, forward strand.
GCAAACAAGTATCCAAAAGCACAGTCTGAGAAATATATCATTTGGTTCTCTGTAGCTGGTGTGGGAGGTGAGTTTTTATTCTGCTTGGCATCTTGTTCTGAAGTGCCGCATCATCTTGGAATGAAAATTGAGATGTTTGACTGTAAAAGCCTCATTCTTGTAAGATGGCTAATTGGGATGTTTGACAAAGTCTTGGCAGAGGAACTGTTGGCTTTTCTGGAGAAAAAACAAGGAAGTGGCAGGAAGTGGCCCTGGAGACGTGTCTATTTTCTCAGGTTCTCCACAGCTCAAACAACTATGTTATCCACGTGCTCTCAACAAACAATGCCATTAGCTCTCTGCACACCAGGTTCCACCTCCGGACTGCATTCACTTCCTGTGGGCGGACGCCTAGAACATAAAAAAGAGGGGGGTTTAAACACACACGTTGAAATTTCATAATCAGTTCAATTGTACAATGAAAATGTTTGATGCATTAACTGAATGAATGGGAAGTAGTCACACCTGTGACACACACACACACATATTCTTACACACACAAACACACACACACCAAAAAGCTGGAAGCGGCACATGGCAAGCGGCACAGAGCAGGCCCTTGAAGCAGGTTAGGGGTTAACTGCCTTGCTCAAAGTGTGCATTATGTATGCCTACAGTACCTATGCATGGGAGTGTGTGTGGGTGTGGGTGTGTATATGTGAGCACACTATGTGTATACACATGTGTGCTGAGCCCTCTCAGACAGACAGTAAAGAGGCCTTTGAAAGCCAATGACTTCCTCTACCCGGAGCCCATGCTGTTTGGCGAAACGACTCCTTGAGATGATGCTCTGCTCATCCCCAGACCTCATATATTCCCCCTCCTTCCAAAAGCTCCTTTATAGTGATGGACTGGACTATCACATGACGTCTGCCCTTGCCGGATATGTAATGCCTCGTTGAGCTTGTGCGCAAGACTCGTTGTGTCCCCCCCCCCCCCTCTTGTGACAAGCCAGACAAGACGGGCCGTTTTGAAGTGAGGGTTGGAGAACAGGTATTATGGGATGGGGATGCTTGCAGAGACAGTCGGACAAAAAGAGTACAATTTCCGTGACCTGTCTTATTCTGACACCTGGATGTTCCGGATCTTGACAAGGCTGTCAAGGTGTCCCATTAAAAGGTGCTGTTGGATACATGAGGTTTTTTTCCACGGCAGTCAGTGTCTCTCTCTCTCTCTCTCCATTGTCTATTATTTCCCTCCCTTCTTTAAAATCACAGTATTTTTATTTGAATGTCTCTTTGTGCCACTCTTTGTGCCACCCAACCCTACACACATACAAACTGACGCACCCTATGCACACACACACACCACACACGGACAGACACTGCACACACACGAACGGACACACTGCGCACGCACCCACACACACACACACACACACACACACACACACACACACACACACACACACACACACACACACACACACACACACACACACACACACACACACACACACACACACACACACACACACACACCATTTATTAAACAATGAGTGCTATAGATTGCTTACCTGTGCTCCATGGTCCTGTAAAGGGGGGGCTTGAATTGATGTGGCTCTTTGGCCGAACCACCAACAGAAACCCAGAACATTGGGAGAATATATTCCCTTTGACCTAAAAAAAAAAAAAAAAGAAGCTTTTATTGAATTATCCATGACATGACGTACAGGCTTTGGAGTAGATTTCTTTTATCTTTTATCCTTGCTATCCTCTCAATATGTCCTTGAAAAACACACACACAGAGAGAGAGAGAGAGAGAGAGAGAGAGAGAGAGAGAGAGAGAGAGAGAGAGAGAGAGAGAGAGAGAGAGAGAGAGAGAGAGAGAGAGATGTTTCCATGGAAATGGCATACAATAGTAAGCCTATTTACAATTCTCATGTATTGGCACTCGTTGGCTGGCGATATTTAACTGTAACAAATTAAAAGGCCTTCATGCGTGCAAAGGAATTGATAAAGCGACGGCTCTCTGAGTATTACGTTTGATGTCTTTATCATCAGGAAACTCTACTCAGCTACTGTTGCATAGCCTTGCCACCCTTATCTATCAAATAAATCTTTTAAGAGTTCTTCAAAATGCTTACATCCAAATTCATTGAGATATGCTTTAGCAAGCCTTCAAAATGAAGCTAAACAACCCTTGAACAAACCATTGCACAAACTATTCTGAATGAAAAAGCAACCTTAGTGCACAAAACACTAGTACAGCCAGGGATCAAGCTGGTCTATGCTGGTGTATGCTGATCCATGCACGGTCAGTGCTGGTTGGATGCTGGTCAAGCAAGCCTGACCCGCGTGGTCATGTTGGGTCACATTTTTGTGTTATTACATACAGCCTGGAAGAACTTTTGGATATCAGAGCGACAGTTACTCACCAGCATTACCAGCATTAAGACCAGGAATAAGACTTTCCCGAACCGGATAGTTAGTATCCCCCAGGGTAATTGAACTCATAGCAGAGGCTGTTCCAAAACTCAGCCTGCGGAAAAGAGGCACTCGGAGTGGACTTTTAGTCAGACTCAGGAGGTGCGCAAACCATCCACCACTTCCACGTATATCACTCGCTAATTTTCAGTCTCTGGATAATAAAGTTGACGAGCTTAGGGCAAGGATTTCCTTCCAGAGAGATATCAGGGATTGTAACTGTCACGTTCTGACCATCGTTTGTGTGTGTTTTCCTTGTTTTAGTGTTGGTCAGGACGTGAGCTGGGTGGGCATTCTATGTTGTGTGTCTGGTTTGTCAATTTCTATGTCTGACCAGATATGGTTCTCAATCAGAGGCAGGTGTTAGTCATTGTCTCTGATTGGGAACCATACTAAGGTAGCCTGTTTTGTGTTGGGTTTTGTGGGTGATTGTTCCTGTCTCTGTGTTTTGCACCAGATAGGGCTGTTTTAGGTTTTCTCACATTTGTTGTTTTTGTTAGTTATCTCATGTGTAGTGTCTTTATTAATTAAAGAACATGAATAACCACCACTCTGCGTTTTGGTCCGCCTCTACTTCATCTAAGGAAAACCGTTACAGTAACATACACTACCGGTCAAATGTTTTAGAACACCTACTCATACAAGGGTTCTTCTTTATTTGTTTACTATTTTCTACATTGTAGAATAATAGTGAAGACATCAAAACTATGAAATAACACATATGGAATCATGCAGTAACCATAAAAGTGTTAAACAAATCTAAATATATTTTATCTTTGATATTCTTCAAAAAGCCACCCTTTGACTTGATGACAGCTTTGCACACTCTTGGCATTCTCTCAACCAGCTTCACCTGGAATGCTTTTTCAACAGTCTTAAAGGAGTTCCCGCATATGCTGAGCACTTGTTGGCTGCTTTACCTTCACTCTGCGTTCCGAGTAATCTCAATTTGATTGAGGTCAGCAGATTGTGGAGGCCAGGTCATCTGATGCAGCACTCTCCTTCTTGGTTGGGTCATTGTCCTTTTGAAAAACAGCCCAAACCAGATGGGATGATGTATCACTGCAGAATGCTGTGGTAGCCATGCTGGTTAAGTGTGCCTTGAATTCTAAATAAATCACAGACAGTGTCCCCAGCAAAGTACCCCCACACCATAACACCTCCTCCTCCATGCTTTACGGTGGGAAATACACATGCGGAGATCATCCGTTCACCCACACCGCGTTTCACAAAGACACAGAGGTTGGAACCAAAAATCTCCAATTTGGACTCCAGACTAAAGGACAAATTTCCACCAGTCTAATGTCCATTGCTTGCGGCGCCGACAGAGATGGCCACCTCGCTTCGCGTTCCTAGGAAACTATGCAGTTTTTTGTTTTTTTTACGTGTTATTTCTTACATTAGTACCCCAGGTCATCTTAGGTTTCATTACATACAGTCGAGAAGACCTACTGAATATAAGATCAGCGTCAACTCACCATCAGTACGACCAATAATATGTTTTTCGCGACGCGGATCCTGTGTTCTGCCTTACAAACAGGACAACGGAATGGATCGCATGCAGCGACCCAAAAAAAACGACTCAGAAAAAGAGGGAAACGAGGCGGTCTTCTGGTCAGACTCCGGAGACGGGCACACCGTGCACCACTCCCTAGCATTCTTCTTGCCAATGTCCAGTCTCTAGACAACAAGGTTGATGAAATCCGAGCAAGGGTAGCATTCCAGAGGGACATCCGAGACTGTAACATTCTGTGCTTCACGGAATCATGGCTCACTGGAGAGACGCTATCCGAAGCGGTGCAGACAACGGGTTTCTCCACGCATCGCGCCGACAGAAACAAACACCTTTCTGGTAAGAAGAGGGGCGGGGGCGTATGCCTTATGACTAACGAGACATGGTGTGATGAAAGAAACTTCTGTTCACCTGATTTAGAATTCCTCACAATCACATGTAGACTGCATTATCTACCAAGAGAATTCTCTTCGATTATAATCACAGCAGTATATATCCCCCCCCAAGCAGACACATCGATGGCCCTCTCCTGTATTCCCTGTTCACCCACGACTGCGTGGCCACGCACGCCTCCAACTCAATCATGAAGTTTGCGGACGACACAACTGTGGTAGGCTTGATTACCAACAACGACGAGACGGCCTACAGGGAGGAGGTGAGGGCCCTCGGAGTGTGGTGTCAGGAAAATTACCTCACACTCAACGTCAACAAAACTAAGGAGATGATTGTGGACTTCAGGAAACAGCAGAGTGAACACCCCCCTATCCACATCGATGGAACAGTAGTGGAGAGGGTAGCAAGTTTTAAGTTCCTCGGCATACACATCACAGACAAACTGAATTGGTCCACTCACACAGACAGCATTGTGAAGAAGGCGCAGCAGCGCCTCTTCAACCTCAGGAGGCTGAAGAAATTCAGCCTCCTGAATTTCAAACTTCTACAGATGCACAATCGAGAGCATCCTGGCGGGCTGTATCACCGGGCTGTATCACCACTTTAATAATGGGAATTGAAGGGAATGATGTAAATATATCACTAGCCACTTTAAACAATGCTACCTTATATAATGTTACTTACCCTACATTATTCATCTCATATGCATATGTATATACTGTACTCTATATCATCGACTGCATCCTTATGTAATACATGTATCACTAGCCACTTTAACTGTGCCACTTTGTTTACATACTCATCTTATATGTATATACTGTACTCGATACCATCTACTGTATCTTGCCTATGCTGCTCTGTACCATCACTCATTCATATATCCTTATGTACATATTCTTTATCCCCTTACACTGTGTATAAGACAGTAGTTTAGGAATTGTTAGTTAGATTACTTGTTGGTTATTACTGCATTGTCGGAACTAGAAGCACAAGCATTTCGCTACACTCGCATTAACATCTGCTAACCATGTGTATGTGACAAATACAATTTGATTTGATTTGATTTGTGTTTCTTGGCCCAAGCAAGTCTCTTCTTCTTAATGTTGTCCTTTTAGTAGTGTTTTCTTTGCAGCAATTCTACCATGAAGGACTGATTCAGACAGTCTCCTCTGAACAGTCGATGTTGGGATGTGTCTGTTACTTGAACTCTGTGAAGCATTTATTTGGGCTGCAACTTCTGAGGCTGGTAACTCTAATGAACTTATCCTCTGCAGCAGAGGTAACTCTGGGTCTTCCTTTCCTGTGGCGGTCCTCATGAGAGCCAGTTCCATCATAGCGCTTGATGGTTTTTGTGACTGCACTTGAAGAAACGTTCAAAGGTCTTGACATTTTCTACATTGTCTGAAAAAAGATGGACTGTATTTCTCTTTGATTATTTTAGCTTTTCTTGCCATAAATGGACATGGTCTTTTACTAAATAGGGCTATTTTCTGTATACCACCACTACCTTGTCACAACACAACTGATTGGTTCAAACGCATTAAGAAGGAAAGACATTCCACAAATGAACTTTTAAGAAGCCACACCTGTTAATTGAAATACATTACAGGTGACTACCTCATGAAGCTGGTTGAGAGAATGCCAAGAGTAGGCAAAGCTGTCAACAACACAAAGGGAGGCTATTTGAAGAATCTCAAATATAAAGTGTATTTTGACTTGGTTAACACTTTTTTGGTTACTACATGATCCCATATGTGTTATTTCATAGTTCTGATGTCTTCACTATTATTCTACAATGTAAAATAAATGTCAAAATAAAGAAAAACCCTTGCATAAGTAGGTGTTCTAAAACTTTTAACCGGTAGTGTACTCTGTTTCAGAGAAAACACGGCTCTCTCTATATATTCTGTCTGAGGCGGGTCAGCCAGTCGGGTTCTCAGTTTATCGCGAAGACAGGAATAATGTCTCTCCGGGAAGAAGAAGGGCAGGGGTGTACAGTATGTTTCATGATTAACTACTCTACTCATGGTGTGATTGTGATAACATACAGGGACTCAAGTCCTTTTGTTCACCCGACCTAGAATACCTCACAAGGGGACACGACAAAGCCTATTTCCCCTCAGGAAACTAAAAAGAATTGTTATGGGTCCTGAGATCCGCAAAAGGTTCTACAGCTGCAACATCGAGAGCATCCTGACCTGTTCCATCACTGCCTGGTACGGCATTTACTCGGCCTCCGACCGCAAGGCACTTCGGAGGGTAGTGCGTACGGCTCAGTACATCACTGGGGCAAAGCTGCCTGCCATCCAGGACCTCTACACCAGGCGGTGTTAGAGGAAGGCCCTAAAAATTGTCAAAGTCATAGACTATTCTCTCTACTACCTAACATATATGCCATTTAGCAGACGCTTTTATCCAAAGCGACTTACAGTCATGTGTGCATACATTCTACGTATGGGTGGTCCCGGGAATCGAACCCACTACGCTGGCGTTACAAGCGCCATGCTCTACCAACTGTGCTACAGAAGGACCTCATGGCAAGCAGTACCGGAGTGCTTAGTCTAGGACAAAAAGGCTTCTCAACAGTTTTTACCCCGAAGCCATAAGACTCCTGAACTGGTAACCAAATGGTTACCCGGACTATTTGCATTGTGTGCCCCCCCAACCCCTCTTTTATGCTGCTGCTACTCTCTGTTTATCTTATATGCATAGTCACTTTAACTATACATTCATGTGCATACTACCTCAGTTGGCCCGACCAACCAGTGCTCCTGCACATTGGCTAACCTGGCTATCTGCATTGTGTCCCATCACCCGCCAACCCCTATTTTTACACTTCTGCTAGTCTCTGTTCATCATATATAGTGGGGCAAAAAAAGTATTTAGTCAGCCACCAATTGTGCAAGTTCTCCCACTTAAAAGGATGAGAGGCCTGTAATTTTCATCGTAGGTACACTTCAACTATGACAGACAAAATTAGAAAAAAAATCCAGAAAATCACATTGTAGGATTTTTAATGAATTTATTTGCAAATTATGGTGGAAAATAAGTATTTGGTCACCTACAAACAAGCATGATTTCTGGCTCTCACAGACCTGTAACTCTGTCGTTGAGGCTCCTCTGTCCTCCACTCGTTACCTGTATTACTGTCACCTGTTTGAACTTGTTATCATTATAAAAGTATACATCTTTGTCCCCATGTGCAGCTGCAAACCATAGTCTGGCTTTTTTTATGGCAGTTTTGGAGCAGTGGCTTCTTCCTTGCTGAGCGGCCTTTTAGGTTAGGTCGATATAGGACTTGTTTTACTGTGGATATAGATAATTTTGTGCCTGTTTCCTCCAGCATCCTCACAAGGTCATTTGCTGTTGTTCTGGGATTGATTTGCACTATTCAGACCAAGGTACGTTCATCTCTAGGAGACAGAACGCGTCTCTTCCCTGAGTAGTATGATGGCTGCACGGTCCCATGGTTTTTATACTTGCATATTGTTGTCTGTACGGATGAATGCGGTACCTTCAGGCATTTGGAAATTACTCCCAAGGATGAACCAGACTTGTGGAGATCTATAATTGTTTTCTGAGGTCTTGGCTGATTTCTTTTGATTTTCCCATGATCAAGCAAAGAGGCACTGAGTTTGAAGGTAGGCCTTGAAATACATCCACCGGTACACCTCCAATTGACTCAAATGATGTCAATCAGAAGCTTCTAAAGCCATGGCATCATTTTCTGGAATATTCCAAGCTGTTTAAAGGCACAGTCAATTAAGTGTATGTAAACTTTTGACCCACTGGAATTATGATGCTGTGAAATAATCTGTCTGTAAACAATTGTTGAAAAAATTACTTGTGTCATGCACAAAGTAGATGTCCTAACCGACTTGCCAAAACTATAGTTTGTTAACAAGTCATTTGTGGAGTGGTTGAAAAACGAGTTCGAATGACTCCAACCTAAGTGTATGTAAACTTCCGACTTCAACTGTATATATACTGTATTCTGTCCTATTCCACTGTATTTTAGGATATACCGCTCTGACATTGCTTGTCCTAATATTTATATATTCTTAATTCCATTCATGTAAATTGAAATGTATTGTTAGATGTTACTTGTTAGACATTACTGCACTGTTTGAACTAGAAACATATGCATTTCGCTACACAAGCGGTAACATCTGCTGAACACGTGTTCTGAATGTGACAAATAAAACTATATTTGATTTGATTTGATTCCAGTTTATGCTGGTGATGCTGGTGACCAAGCTGGTCTATGCTGGTCTGCTGGTCTGACCACACTCATTTATCATATTTCCCAGCATGCTCTTTTGTGGTTTGTTTTTATGTCATTTTTGTTTGTTGTGTTTTTGCAGGTACATTGATTGATTAATTAATCATATGCTAAACAAAGATAAATAACATGCATTTTTCTAAACGAATCCATTCTGCTAGTTTGATTTATTGCACCCGTTATTGAAATGTTTGTTCCATTTGACATGGTTTGGGTAGTCTAAGTGATTCTATGTTGGTCAGCAGTGTCCATGGCTGATCCCCAGCAAAAAAACAGAGAAGGGTGGAAACCAAGAAGAAACACTGTAGTCTGGTTACCACCAAACACAAAAAAAAGTCTTGTCACTATGGTAACACAGCAAAGGCTGGACACCATGAAAACATAATGACGGTTGCTTACCAGCAGAAACACAGCGAAGACCGGTCACCAGCAAAAACACAGTGATGGCTGGTCCACAGCAAAACACAACGCCATGAAAGCACAGCGAAGGTATCACGGAAACACAGCAAATGCTGGTCACCAGCAAATATGCTGGGCCAGCCTATGTTGGTCTACTGTATGCTGGCTTTTTCAGCAGGGATGTTCTAAAATAGGCCTTGATATTTGATACTAATTTACTTCTCTTTTTTAATTGGCAGTGCTGCACACTTAACCAGGATGGTTTTAATAACTTGCACTTTGCTTTGGGGGAGTTGTCCTGGCATGGCGTTGTTATTCTATTGTGCATGACCAATTACATTGTATTATCTTCGTAACAGTATGAATCAGAGTTCAGTTTATTGGGAACGGATCTTCCTATTGGCCAGCCTAGGCCTCTCTTTGAGGTAGATAATCAGATAATGAACCACACACACTATGTACTGACAAGTCCTGCAACCTGAATTGTGGTCCTTCTGTGGCTCAGTTGGTAGAGCATGGCGCTTGTAACGCCAGGGTAGTGGGTTCGATTCCCGGGACCACCCATACGTAGAATGTATGCACACATGACTGTAAGTCGCTTTGGATAAAAGCGTCAGCTAAATGGCATATATTATTATATTATTATATTATTCAAGCAGACAGAACCCACGATATGGGTCGGTCACATCTTTGCTCTAAGAGGCTACTGTTGATTTGTCATTTTGGCTTCTACCCCCTAGATCCATTCTAGTGTTAAATGACCTGTCCGAAGCAAAGCGTTCAGCAAGGAAGGGCACATTGGAAAACAAAAGGGAAAAGGTTGTGAGGTTGCAAGATGAGCCAGATGGTGGAATGAGGCCCTGTAAATGTATTTATTTATTTTTAGTAAAACTGCAGCTAGGCAGTGTTGACTTGTAAAGATGGCAATGTCTCTGGCTTATGTTTGTATTATTTTGAACATAACCTTACGTTGGAGGTTGGTCCACTCATTGATATATTAGCGAATGTATTCAAAACATGCACGTAGGCACACAAATGCACGTATCCACTTGCTGCTGCCAACATATACAGAAATTCCTTGTAATTTCCTGCCAACAAGATACGATTTGAGTCACAATCCATCACTTTAGTTCCTAGTATTTACAAATAACTTTACTAGCCGTTACTTTGCCAAAATCCACCTCCACCAACAAGACAGGTGCAGCACTTTTGACAGGAAATAAGAATTACAAGTCATGCATTTCTGAAAATGACAATTAAATGTTGTCTTTTCAAAAACACAAGAAAACAAAATTGACTTGATCATAATTCAGCATTTCTGACGAATCAACAAACTAGATGAGTTAAACTCAGCCTAGGGCTGCATAGCTACAGCAGGTGGTTCACATCGCTTCAAGCAGAACTCTACGTCCCAAAGATTGCATTTGTTTGTGCCAGGTAGAATTGGAAGTTGGTTACTGAGGTTTCCCAAGATACAGAGACTGTGTGCAGAGATTAATAAGAAGCCTATTCTCTTATCGTCTCCAACACCGCGGCGTGCCAGCTTATTCCCCAGATTTGATTACTCTGAGTTTACATTTGCCTCTCTCCTGTTTGCCTCTCCTGTGTGTCGTCAACCTGCCGTCATGTGGTCTAGAGTGGCATACGCGTGTGGAATGAGTGATGTGAAGCATAGAATGCCAAGTGAAGAGAGAGAACGTTCCAGGTAAATAACTGGGATCAGAAGTGGCACGGTGGGAGGAGATATCCGAGGACAGGTTCATTGTAATAATAGAAATAGAATAAAAGAAAGGTATCAAACACATGCTTTGATACTATTTCATTCATTTTTTTTTGTTGCCATTACAACAAACTTTTCCTCTATCTTTCTATGACCTATATAAAACGATGACATGTACGGTGTCCATAGTAGTACACACGCCCATTGAGTGTTGGAAGCAATGTAAACTTATCTGTGGTTTCGATTGGAGGAGGTGAAATGCAGCCAATGCAATTCGACTCTCATGCTGGCTGTCTGAGCTGTGAGCTCAGGCTCATTGTGCACAGTACAGTCAACACTCGAACCATCTGTTTGTTTATTTTGAAGCTCTTGCTGCTCGTAACGGAGACCCAGATTGTTCAACGGTAAACAGTGTGTAGGGTCTCATCTTCTTCCTGTTACAAAACTTCCTAGCTGTTTCACTATTACAGGAACCACATTTTTAACTACATTCAAAATCACATTGTTCATTTTGCAGATAACTAATGGTATACAATGGGTATAGAGTCCAAAGCTACATCAAAGTACTGTATTTTCAACTCATTTGGAATTTTTTTGCAGCTGGCCTGTATCTACAGTTCGACTAGGGGTGGACCTGGAAAGTCTAACTATATAACCAAATAAATCCTGGTTGGATTATTTAGATTACTGGGCACTCATCTGTAAAAACAATAACATAAAACCATTTCAATATGTATCAGGGGGACAGGTAAGCTTTTGGAATGGAACCCCCCTTTCCCCTCTCCCCTCCTAATCAGGCCCCTCGCCCCAACCAAGCTATGAATTAATTAACGAACCAGCGCCTGTTTGCATACAGATCCATGTCATTACCGAACAACAAATAGAAAAGAGGCGTACAAACACTGCTAATCGGTGTGGGGGCGTTTATTTAAACAGTAGTCTCTCTCCGAGTGCAGTGTTTACCCTCGGTTAGCGCGCTAAGCTAGGAACCCAGGGAAGGGTGGAGAGAACACATTTTGTTAAAGGGAGTCAGGTTGGGGGGGTGTAAGGGGCTCGATGCTCGGCTTGGGGAGAGTGTGAGGGAATATGGGAGGGAGGGTCGGGGAGGGGGGTTCTGGATCCTAATTAGCAGTCTCCATGTGCCTTGCCAAGGAATCATCCTAATCAGTTGTGTATCCCGCTGCCCTGAAATGAACTGGGCCAGACAGGGAGGTGCTAGTTGTTGGATGTGGCTATGGAGGATATGTGGACTGGAAACGCACCACTGTGTCGTGTCTTCCCTAATTGTCTGAATGTGCCAATGTATGCAGAGTACGTGCTAATTAGAGCCCTTTGACATTAGCCACAGCTTTGGATGCATCACGGGGACGGGGAAGGTTCCAACAGGCTCATTAATTGACTATTATGATCGGGTTCAGAGTGCTTGGTTTGGTTCCACAGCGCCATGCATATATGAGTTGTTTATGGTTCGAAATGTGGCCGGTGCCACTATCGTGCAATGATGCTTGCATTGATGGAAGTGTTTACAACTCTGTTGTGTTAGGATGGTGGCCATTGTTAAGGCTGAACTTCCGTCAGATTAAGATCAAACGTTTGCACAATACACTATTTGGAACCTGCTGTGTCGGTCAGTTCGTAGAGCAAGGCACTTGCAACGCTGGGGGTCATGGGTTTGATTCCCGTTGGGGCCACCTATACGTAAATTGTGTTGATGTATGACTGTGTCGCTTTGGATAAAAACTGTCTGTAAATGGCATATGCATGGTGCTGCTATTATATCCATTGCTTTGAATGTCAGTTGTTCCACCTTTTTCTCAGAGCCAATGATTGCCTTAGAAGTCTGTATACGGTAGTGAAATGCATGTCACATGTTGATGAGTTCTGGGCTAAAGAAAACCTATGTATGTTAGAAGTAATAACATTTCTTTGTCATGTATTTCCAGAGGATCCAGAATACTACGGACACACTACAGGACCTGACAGGGAGGAACATGTCAGACTTCCTCTTGAAGACGTATGAGAAAGCAGGCAAAAAAAGGTACTTTCACTCTGTGCTCGGTAGCACTTACATAACTTTGAATGTTCAGACATGATGCCAACAATGTGACCGAAGTTGTTATCTGAGATAGCGTGTAATGTCAAGTTCTACGTCCCACTAATTATAACTCATGAGTCAAGAGTCAAATTAAATGGCACTGTGTGTTGTTTCTGTATGTGTGTGTCTGCATGTGTGTGAATTTATTTGTGTGTTTGTGTGTCCATGCTTGTTCATATCTTATTCATTTGCACTCTGATCTTTGCCCGCACCCCTGCCACCACTACCCACCACTCAAGGTACGGAGGGATTTCCGTTGGAGGAGTTAACTCCCAAGTCAGGATGACTGAACCGGAAATTGAAGCTGTAATCAGGGATTTGAAAAGCCTATTCAATTCCCCCCAGGTATGCTATGGATATTGGGATAGTGGTGGCCTTACTGCCAGCTGTGGAACAGCTTGACTTCTGAGGGAAAACGCATTGATTTAATATCTTCCCGTGTGGGAGGATAAAGGTACATTTGCTGTGGTTGAAAGCCAGAAGGGATCTACGGAGATCTCAATTCACAGAGGTGCTTGGAATGTTGTTTATCTGCATTCGATTATGCATGGACGTAAGAAACCAATCACTAACGCTAAGCTTGTGCTCTTTTTGAAACACGAGATCGAATCTGCTTGAGTGACTCTTGAATTTCAGACTCTTGAATTTCAACACATTACCTTCAAATCAAACTGGAAGGAAAGTTAAAACCCAGATAGACTTTGGGTGTCCATGGAAACTGGGTATGATTGTCTCAGATGCATCTAACATATTTACTTCTTCTCAACACATTCAAACAAGTGTATACACACCCCCTCCTATCTATCTATCTATCTATCTATCTATCTATCTATCTATCTATCTATCTATCTATCTATCTATCTATCTATCTATCTATCTAACACACACACACACACACACACACACACACACACACACACACACACACACACACACACACACACACACACACACACACACACACACACACACACACACACACACACACACACACACACACACACACACACACACACACACACACACACACACACAGTAGCCTTTGCAGGTCCATCAACCCATTCAAATAATGGACCTCAAACTTTTAAAAAAGGCAAAAAAAAGGCAAATGAAGTCATACAATCAAGATCAGTGTTACTCTCCCATGGGTGTATTAACCATCCTTCTCCGGGGCACTTCTCCAGGCTCTGGATTCTCCACACTAACACGACTTTGACTCACAGCCGCAGTTATGATGTAACTCTAATGGCTGAACATCAGCCGTTCCCAGCTCTGTGCCTTTCCCTTTATAAAGCGGGATATGTCTGGCTGGCTGACTGTGGTTGAGTCCCAAATTGTACCCCTTGGGCCCTGGTCAAAATAAGTGCACTACAAAGTGAATAGAGTCAATTTGGGACACAACCTGTGTCTGCTGAGGTTGCAGACAGAGAAAGAACAGTATACAGTGTACTTTAGCAGTGGAATCTCCTCAGAGGAGGAAGGGGAGGACCTTTCTTCTCAGTGAAGTTCTTAAAATTAGTGAAACATTAAAGTTATCCTTTTTTAGATAAAACTATACTAAATATATTCACGTCACCAAATAATTGATTCAATCACACTGTTTTGCCATGAAGGTCTACAGTAGCCTCAACAGCACTCTGTAGAGTGGCGTCATGATAAGTTCAGCTAGGTTCCGTCCTCCTCTTGGTACATTGACTATAATACAAAACCGAGGAGGCTTGTGGTTCTCACCCCCTTCCATAAACATTCACAATAATTATGACAACCTCTGGAGGAGGTTTTCCAACCTATCAGAGCTCTTACAGCAAAAACTGAAAGGTTTCGCACCAAATCAAAATATCAGAGAATGAATCTATTACTGAAAGCATAACCTATAGCTAGCACTGCAGTGCATAAAATGTGGTGAGTGGTTGACTCAAAAAGGGAAAGACAATAGTTGAACAGTTTTGAATAAATTAGAAGCAAGAGAAGAAGAGAGATTTTGTTGTATTTTTTTTTCATTTCCGCTTTTTCTTATTTAGCTATCACATGCATCTAAAGTTCAAGATCAGCAGTGTTGCTACTCTCCCTAGGAGTGGCCATCCAGCAAAGATGACTGCCCAGAGCACAGAGCAGAATGCTCAATGAGGTTAAGAAGAATCCTCGAGTTTCAGCTAAAGACTTGCTAACATCTCAGCTGACAATTCTACCATACGTAAAACACTTAACAAGAATGGTGTTCATGGGAGGACACCATGGAAGAAGCCACTGCACTCCAAAAAAAAACCTTGCTGCACGTCTGAAGTTCGCAAAAGAGCACCTGGATATTCTGTGGACAGATGAAACTAAAGTTGAGTTGTTTGGAAGGGGACACACAATAAAAAGCCACAGCACACCAACATCCTCATCCCAGCTATAAAGTATGGTGGAGGGAGCATTATGGTTTGGGGCTGCTTTGCTACCTCAGGGCCTGGACAGCTTGCTATCATCGACTGGAAAAATGAATTCCCAAATTTATCAAGACATTTTTCAGAAACATTTAAAGCTATCTGTCTGCCAATTGAAGCTCAACAAAAGTCAGGTGATGCAACAGGACAATAATCCAAAACACAGAAGTAAATCAACAACAGAATGGCTTCAACAGAAGAAAATGTGCCTTCTGGAGTGGCCCACTCAGAGTCCTGACCTCAACCTGATTGAGATGCTGTGGCATGACCTCGAGTACGGTTCACCCCAGACATCCCAAGAATATTGCAGAACTGAAACAGTTTTGTAAAGAGGAATGGTCCAAAATTCCTCCTGACCAATGCACAGGTCTGATCCGCAACTACAGAAAACGTTTGGTTGAGGTTATTACTGCCAAAGGAGGTTCAAACAATTTGTAACGTTCTGGGTGTCGGGAGTGTGAAGTCAGGCACAGGAAAACAGATAGTTCAATATAGTTCTCTTTTAATGCACACACGGTGAACAACGGCCACCCCACGAAACACTGGGTGCTCAAGACAAATGCCCCAGACACGGGGGACGAAAACAGTCCAGCAAACTCCACGAACATAAACCAACACGTTGGTCTACACCAAACACAAAGGTTACAATAATTAATCCCGCACAAAGAAACGGGCGGGCCGGCTGACTAATAAAGCCCAACTAATTAGAACAAACTCAAAACAGGTGTAATCAATAAACACATAAGGAGGGGGAAAAAATAATCAGTGGCAGCTAGTAGGCCGGCGATGACGACCGCCGAGCGCCACCCGAACGGGAAGGGGAGCCACCTTCGGCTGGAGTTGTGACACAATTATTAAATTCAAGGGTTCACATACATTTCCTACCCTGCACTGTGAATGTATACACTGTGTGCTCAATAAAGACATGAACACATATAATTGTTTGTGTGTTATTAGTTTAAGCAGACTGTGTTTGTCTATTGTTGTGACTTAGATGAAGATCAGATCAAATTTTATGACCAATTTATGCAGAAATCCAGGTAATTCCAAAGGGTTCACATACTTTTTCTTGCCACTGTACAGGGGGAACCGGTACAGAGTCAATGTGCGTGGCACAGGTTAGTTGAGGTAATTGAGGTAATATGTACATGTAGGTAGAGTTAAAGTGACTGCATAGATAATAAACAGACAGTAGCAGTGTAAAAAGAGGGGAGGAGGCAATGCAAATAGTCAGGGTAGCCATTTGATTAGCTGTTCAGGAGTCTTATGGCTTGGGGGAAGAAGCTGTTAAGAAGCCTTTTGGACCTAGACTTGGCGCTCCGGTACTGCTTGCTGTGCGGTAGCAGAGAGAACAGTCTATGACTAGGGTGGCTGGAGTCTTTGACAATCTTTAGGGCCTTCCTCTAACACCGCCTAGTATAGAGGTCCTGGTTGGCAGGAAGCTTGGCCCCAGTGAAGTACTGGGCCATACGCATGCCCTCTGTCGTGCCTTGTGGTCGCAGGCCGAGCAGTTGGCATACCAGGCAGTGATGCAACCAGTCAGGATGCTCTCGATGGTGCAGCTGTAGAACTTTTTGAGGATCTGAGGACCCATGCCAAATCTTTTCAGTCTCCTGAGGGAGAATATAATTTGTCATGCCCTCTTCACGACTATCTTGGTGTGTTTGGACCATGATAGTTTGTTGGTGATGTGGACACCAAGGATCTTGAAGCTCTCAAACTGCTCCACTATATTCCCGTCGATGAGATTGGGGGCGTGCTCGGTCCTCCTTTTCCTGTAGTCCACAATCAGTCCTCCATGACTAGTGGTCCTCCATGAGTAGTGCTGCTAATAAGTCCTTCGTTTTGGGATCACGCTCAGGTAAAACAATTTGGCTGATCTCTATTTCCATATTTTCCAAGTCCTATTCTTGAAGATCAAGGGTTATAACATTTATTGGAATGACTGTAATTCTGATACTTTGGTTTGTAATGTAAAGATATAATTTAATTGTATTATTATACATTGTAGAAAGCGATGGGTTAGATGAAGTGTACATAAGCAACCCATAAAGTAAAATTTAACATCCATAAATGGGCATCTATATAAACTGTAATATTGATTTATCCTGCAATATATGTCGTTCAAATGGTAACATACATTTTTGTCTTCTTCTAATACCTCTTAAGCGGATTATGTTACTGAGTTTGGGTAACCCAAAAGTTACGTTACTGATTACAATTTTGGACAGGTAACTAGTAACTGTAACTGATTACATTTAGAAAGTAACCAGGGCTCCCGAGTGGCCGCGATTGGGAGTGCCATAGGGTGGCGCACAATTGGCCCAGTGTTGTCCGGGTTTGGACAGTTTAGGCCGCCATTGTAAATAAGAATTTGATCTTGACTGAATTGCATATGACGTTAATATGGTGTCAACGATGTAGGTAGGCTGTGTGTAGTGGTTAGAGGTTATGATATAAAGGTTTGGCTTGGATCGTTTTTTTAGTCTGGTCACAGACAACTGATGTGTTTTGCACATCAGCTACAAGTGAAGAAAAAGGGGGGAGGAGAGCACATAGATGCGAGAAGTAATTATACAACGATCAAAGGGATCATGCTGTTTGTATGTGGCTGCTTGGAAAGTGAACTGCGTTTGCATGTGATCAGGAGTGTATTAATTCCACCAATTCTGTTGAAAACAGAAGAAAACGGAACGAGGGAAAGAGGTAAAACATATCTGAATTTGTCCAATAGAATCTCTCATTTGCAACTGTTGGACTAATGATTACACCCTAGATCAGATATATGCAGGTTTTGAATGTGTCAATGACTCTCACCTTGATTACAAAAATGCATCTCGACCTGTGCTCCTACCTTGTAAACTTTCATTCGTAGGCTAGGTTGTAGCATCTTCATGATGGGTATAGGGAAAATTGGAGTATCATGTAGTAGCCTAAACCTATCAAAGTTACATTGAGCTGGGTGAATGGAATATGAATGACATCCAATATATATATATATTTTTCACCTTTATTTAACTAGGTAGGCCAGTTGAGAACATATTCTCATTTACAACTGCGACCTGGCCAAGATAAAGCAAAGCAGTGCGACAAAAACAACAACACAGAGTTACACATGGGATAAACAATCGTACAGTCAATAACACAGTAGAAAAATCTGTATACGGTGTGTGCAAATTAAATTAGGAGGTAAGGCAATAAATAGGCCAATAGTGGCAAAGTAATTACAATTTAGAAATGTACACTGGATTGATATATGTGCAGATTGTAACGGCGTTCATCTGTTGAAGGAGAGTCGGACCAAAATGCAGCGTGGTGGTTACTCATGTTCTTTAATGAAGAATTGCGATACATTAAATATATATATAATATAAACTATAAATATACAAAAACAACAAACGGAACGAGAAAACCTATCTGGTGAACACTACACAGAGACAGGAACAATCACCCACGAAAACACTCACAGAATATGGCTGCCTAAATATGGTTCCCAATCAGAGACAACGAAAAATCACCTGACTCTGATTGAGAACCGCCTCAGGCAGCCATAGACTAATTAGTCACCTCACAAAACCCCAAGACAAAAACACACCACAATAACCCATGTCACACCCTGGCCTGACCAAATATATAAAGAAAACACAAAATACTAAGACCAAGGCGTGACACAGATGAGGATGTCCAAGCAGAAATAGTGGTGTGCAAAAGAGCATAAAACAAATATGGGGATGAGGTAGGTAGTTGGTTGGATGGATGGGCTATTTACAGATGGGCCATTTACAGATGGGCTGTGTACAGCTGCAGCGATCAGTAAGCTGCTCTGACAGCTGATGCTTAAAGTTAGTGAGGGAGATATAATTCTCCAGCTTCAGTGATTTTTGCGATTCATTCCAATCATTGGCAGCAGAGAACTGGAAGGAAAGGCGGCCAAATGAGGTGTTGGCTTTGGGGATGACCAGTGAAATATACCTGCTGGAACGCGTTCTACGGGTGCGTGTTGCTATGGTGACCAGTGAGCTGAGATAAGACTTGCAAAGACTTATAGATGACTTGGAGCCAGTGGGTTTGGCGATGAATATGTAGCGAGGACCAGTCTGTGATAGACTGCATCCAATTTGCTGAGTAGAGTGTTGGAGGCTGTTTTGTAAATTACATCGTCGAAGTCAAGGATCGGTAGGATAGTCCGTTTTTTTACGAGGGTATGTTTGGCAGCATGGGTGAAGGAGACTTTGTTGCGAAAAAGGAAGCCGATTCTAGATTTTCCCTATACCCATCATGAAGATGCTACAACCTTTGGATTGGAGATGCTTAATGTGAGTCTGGAAGGAGAGTTTACAGTTTAACCAGACACCTAGGTATTTGTAGTTGTCAACATAAGTCAGAACCGTCCAGAGTAGTGATGGTAGTCAGGCGGGTGGGTGCGGGCAGTGATCGGTTGAAGAGCATGCATTTCATTTTACTAGCATTTAAAAGCAGTTGTAGGCCACGGAAGGAGTGTTGTATGGCGTTGAAGCTCATTTGGACGTTTGTTAACACAGTGTCCAAAGAATGGCCAGATGTATACAGAATGCTGTCGTCTGCGTGGAGGTGGATCAGAGAATCACCCACAGCAAGAGCGACAACATTGATATATACAGAGAAAAGAGTCCTCCCGAGTATTAAACCCTGTGGCACCCCATAGAGACTGCTAGAGGTCCAGACAACAGACCCTCCGATTTGACACACTGAACTCTATCTGAGAAGTAGTGAACCAGGCCAGCCAGTCAGAAACCAAGGCTGTTGAGTCTGCCAATAAGAATACGGTGATTGACAGAGTCGGAAGCATTGGCCAGGTCGATGAAGACGGCTGCACAGTACTGTCTTTTATCGATGGCGGTTATGATATCATTTAGGACCTTGAGCATGGCTGAGGTGCACCTGTGACCAGCTAGGAAACCAGATTGCAGAAGGTACGGTGGGATTCGAAATGGTCGGTGATCTGTTTGTTCACTTGGCTTTCAAAGACTTTAGAAAGGCAGGACGGATATAGGTCTATAACAGTTTGGGTCTAGAGTGTCTCCCCCTTTGAAGAGGGGGATGACCACGGCCGCTTTCCAATCTATAGGAATCTCAGACGATAGGAAAGAAAGGTGGAACAGGCTAGTAATAGGGGTTGCAACAATGGTGGCAGATCATTTTATGAAGAGAGGTTCCAGATTATCTGGCCCAGCTGATTTGTAGGGATCCAGATTTTGCAGCTCTTTCCGTACATCAGCTGTCTGGATTTGGGTGAAGATGAAGCGGGCGGGGGCTTGGGCCAGTTGCTGCGGGGGGTGCAGAGATGTTGGCCGGAGTTGGGGTAGCCAGGTGGAAAGCATGGCCAGCCGTAGAGAATTGGTTATTTAAATTCTCAATTATCGTGGATTTATCAGTGGTGACAGTGTTTCCTAGTCTCAGAGCAGTGGGCAGCTGGGAGGTGGTATTCTTATTCTCCATGGACTTTACCGTGTCCCTAAACTTTTTGGAATTAGTGCTGCAGGATGCAAATTTCTGTTTGAAAAAGCTAGCCTTTGCTTTCCTAACTGACTGTGTGTATTGGTTACTGACTTCCCTGAAAAGTTGCATATCATGGACACTATTTGATGCTAGTGCAGTGCGCCACAGGGTGTAATAGAAATACGGTCATGCTCCTAAAACAAAGAATCATCCGCCCTCAGTGGCAATCTTTACCAAGGATCACTTTCAGTGCTCGGTTGTCTCCAGCAAGTCTGCCCCCAAAGAATTTGATTAGCTGGTTTTAAGCATTAAACTTTCAAATAGCTCTTTGTTGACAGTTGCTGGGTGTTATCGTCCTCCATCCGCACCGGCCTGTACCGTAAATGCCGTAAGCTCTCTCCTGGCCCCTTGTACTAAGTCTGAATTTGTCCTGCTAGGTGACTTAAGCTGGGACATGCTTAAACCACCTGATCAAGTCCTAAAGCAATGGGACTCCCTAAATCTTTCTCAGATTATCACCAATCCCACAAGGTATGACTCCAAACACCCAGAAAACATTATCCTCAGAAATAATCCTGCTAGGTATCAGTCTGGTGTATTCTGTAATGACCTTAGTGATCACTGTTTTACAGCGTGTGTTCGTAATGGCTGCTCAGTGAAACAACCTGTCCGGATTTGTCATAGACGCTTGCTAAAGAACTAATGAGCAATCCTTCCTTCATGATCTGGCCTCTGTAAAATGGTATAGAATCAGTTTGATCCCCTCTGTCAAAGACGCTTGGACCTTCTTTTTTAATATTTTCAGTGGTATTGTTAACAAACACGCCCCCATGAAGGAAATGAGAATTAAAAACAGGTTCAGCCCCTGGTTCGACCGTGATCTTGCGGAGTTCTCCACCCCAAGAATTGCATTTGGCAAAAGGCTCTCCACACACGTACTCAGGCTGACTGGCTATCGTTCAGGCAAATTAGAAATAAGTGCACTCAGGCTATCCGGAAGGCCAAAGTTAGTTACTTTAACGAGCAGTTCTCTCTCTGTGGGTCTAACCCCAAGATGTTCTGGAAAACTGTTAAAGACCTGGAGAATAAACCCTCAGAAACAGCTGCCCATGTCCCTTAATGTTGATGATGTGGTTGTTACTGACAAGAAGCACATGGCTGAACTTTTTAATCACCACTTCATTAAGTCAGGACTCCTATTTGACTCAGCCAT
This sequence comes from Oncorhynchus keta, assembly GCF_023373465.1. Classification (NCBI taxonomy): domain Eukaryota; kingdom Metazoa; phylum Chordata; class Actinopteri; order Salmoniformes; family Salmonidae; genus Oncorhynchus; species Oncorhynchus keta. The sequence continues at coordinate 20,101,886 of NC_068433.1, forward strand.
GCCTCCTTGCCCGTCCAACATTTCCTCATCTCCCACTCCTTCTAACATGACTATCCCGATGCTTCTCCCTCTTTTTACCCTGCCCCACTACAAAGTTTCTCCATGTAGGCAGTCACTGAGTCCGAGGTGCTAAAGGAGCTCCTTAAACTTGACCCCAAAGTTGGGGGTCAAGTTTGGGTCAGAAGGGTCAGATGGTTTAGACCCTTTCTTCTTTAAGTTCCTGACCCTATCATCGCCAAGCCTATCTCCACCTTTTTTAACCTGCTTCTCCTTTCTGAGGAGGTTCCCATTGCTTGGAAGGCAAGCTGATCCTAACTGACTGTTATAGGCCTATTTCTATTTTGCCCTGTTTATCAAAAGTGTTGGAAAAACCTGTCAACTATCAATGTCTATAGTATTCTCTCTGGTATGCAGTCTGGTTTCTGTGCAGGTTATGGAAGTGTCACTGCAACCTTAAAGGTCCTCAATGATGTCACCATTGCCCTTGATTCTAAGCAATATTGTGCTACTATTTTTATTGACTTGGCCAAAGCTTTTGATTAAGGTAGACCATTCCGTTCTTGTGGGCCGGCTAAGGAGTATTGGTGTCTCTGGGGGGTCTTTGGCCTGGTTTGCTAACTACCTCTCTCAAAGAGTGCAGTGTATAAAGTCAGAAAATCTGCAAAGTTGAAATTGAAATGAGACTCATGTGGCAAAGCATTCTGGGATCGAATAGGATGAGGAAGGAAGATATTACGACATGGCAAAAACAAAACACACCATGCTTGAAGACAATTAGGAAAGACTAGTCAATAAAGTAGTGTTTTGAGTGCCAAAACAGCTTTCTCATCACGCACTTGACAGAACGCATCGTGCCACCATTGTATCGCTGGCTGTGGCTGTGTGGGTGTCCGGGTCATTGGCCATATGAGCACCATCGCCCTTGAGGAGGAAGTCGTTTCATAAGGGATAAGCATCAGTAAACGTTTGCCGTAATTCCCTTACCCCCCGTGTCTCCCGCCACGTGCCTTCCCGTCTGCAACAGAAACAATGCCAGTGGAATGAGGAGCTAATCCTCAGGAAGAACCCATTCCAATGTCGTGCCCACTATGGTGCCATCCTGCGCCAGCACCTTTACTCCCTCCATCTCACCCCCCTCCGGTTTCCTCCTCCCTCACTCCCCATTCTCCAAAAGGGAGAAGTTTAATTTTTTTTTTTTTTTTTTTACTTCAGTTCATTTAGTAAATACTTTATCACTTATTTTTCTTGAAACTGCATTGTTGGTTTAGGCCTTGTAAGTAAGCATTTCACTGTAAGGTCTACCTACACCTGTTGTATTCGGTGATTGTGACAAATACATTTTGATTTGAAAAGCTAATTATGTTAAAAATCTTGGAGAAAGGCAGAATTACAGACATAAAAAAGGGCTTGTAGTTCCTGAGTTCATTACTAATAAATTAGATGGTCGGTGTTCTGTGTTTCTCCTAAATAGAGAGACGATGAGTAGAGTGTGCAAACACTCCCTCCTCCTTTCTCTTGCTCCCTGTTTTTCTCCCTCTCTCTACTCTCTCCCTCCCTCCTTTTCTCCTTCCCCTGTCCCTCTCTTCCTACCTCTCGTATCGTAGGCTTTTGATTTGAGTCGCCTGCAGACCGAAGGAACCATTTGCATTTATATGACACGTGTAATGCGTGCAGTGTGCACCGGGCCAGGCTGAACTGGACCTGGGCACAGGCGTGACGACGGGCCATCACAAATCACACGGTTCTCAGCAGCACTCATCCCAAGGCCCATTTCACATGAAACATGACCATAGTGTTTTTTTTTTTTAACGCAACCCATGTGGCCAACCCACACCTGGTCCTGCACCTCCACTGTGTTATATGTTAGAACACCATGTGGAGGAATTTCCATAGTGAGAAAAGAGAAGAAATATTGTAAAAAGAGAAAGGAGAGAGGTGCAAGTGGAAGGCAGTGCTGGGTTGGCGAAATAATTTGGCTCCAACGTTGACCCATTCGGTTCCCACTCCCACCTGCCCTCTATAGCGCTAATACCCAGGGGTCATATGTATCAAGCAGTGGAGAGGGAGGGGGGCAGCTGAAGTCAGTGCTGCAGGTTTGCTGAAATAACAAGCCTAATAATGTTACTTCTCCAGCCTATATAAAATACATAAATAAGTGGGCCTCAGCAATATAGAGAGAATGCTGTTCCGTGATGTTTTGCATTTCCAAGAGGATATGTATTTTCCCAAGTGTGTCCAATTAAGCCTTGTTCTCTTGTTATTATTATTAGTATTATTATTCTCTCCTTCATTAGGATAACACGACTGAGCAGATCCTTCTGAACGCCGAGACGCTCCTGAAAGAGCTGGGGACCAGGGATAACGTCAAGGTATTGTATCAGTCTTCATCTTCAGGCTTCGAGACTCAGAGGCTCCTCACCATTTCTGCTTGGTCATCATCATGAGTGCTTTGTGAGAGGATACAGTATCAGGTATAGTCCAACGCTGGTACACAGATCATTCTCTGCCTTTGTAGAGCGATGCTAATCACAAATCATACAAGACAAGCCCATCTCCTGGGTTTTACATGCAATCTGAGCTGCATCTGAATCACTTAATTCCCATCACAGACACCTAAACTGGATAGGGAGTGGTTGAGTGGTTCAAATGACTTCATAAATGTATTATTCAGACGGAGATCCTCCATTGAGACAAGATAAAGCAGCGAAAAGAAGAATTGCACAGTGCAAAGTGGATCCTGTTAGCATTATGATGTTATACTTTTCCAATGGATTCAACAGCAGCCTTTATGGTTGATGCTTGATGCAATTAGACCGCTTGAATTCTGTGTTAGCAGTGTTAACTTAGCCAGCCTCATACTGTTCTTTATAGCATTAACTTCCACTCTCTTCCACTCTTTTGATGTCCACCATGTTTGATGTATCTAATGGGAGTCTAGCAACAGGTCTCCCCGGGGTTGAGGAAAAAGGAATCCAGTGCATTGTGGAATTTATTAAAAGAAGCTGCCGTCAAAATAACTTAAGCACTTGCGTTGTATAAACCAAAATGGCATTTTTTGTCTGTGCAATTGTTTAAGTCGCTAATACTGTAGTCAACCACAAATATCTTCGGGGAGTGTATGTGGAGATTGTGAGAGACACAAAAAGTGTGAGTGTGCACATGAATGTGCTTGTGTGTGTGTGTGCTTTACTGTGTGTATGTGTGATACAGTGTTACGGTAGGCCCAAACTCCATCTAATCTTAATTAGACCAGCACTATCAGCGGGGGTGCTCTCTTTCTAGAATATTCTTCTCCTGCACAACGGGAGATACAGGCACCGGGAGCATCTTAAAGAGAAAAGTACTCAATCGTTTGTTATAACTTTGTGTTCAACTTGTGAGCGTTGATAGTTATTGCTTCTCTTGTTGTAGTTGCTGTTACTGTATCTAAATCAATTATTATTTTGTATAATAATTGGCCATGTTTTACAACTGCATTGAACTGGAGTAACTACCAGGAATAACCTGTATAATTTCCATAAATGTACAGTTTATTCTTTTTAGCCCAGGACTAGCCTTAACCTTGGTCTGTATTTGAACTGTAACAGCTATGAACCATCTGCCTTGTCTCCAGGTGTGGTTCTACAACCAAGCGTGGCACGGGATCGTTTCATTCCTCAACGTGGCCAACAACGCCATCCTGAGGGGCAACCTGCCTACGGGCCATGACCCCAGGGAGTACGGCATCTCCTCCTCCAGCCACCCTCTCAACCTCACCAAGGTGCAGCTCTCCTACCAGGCACTGTGAGTAGGAATGTATCAGCTCCGGGGGAAAGCTTCCCTTACGTAAAGATCTAAGATCAGCTTCCCCTCCCCCAATCCTAACCTTAACTTTTAGTTGGTGAAATAAAAAAATGACCAAGATCAGTGTCTAGGGGAAACTCACCTGTATATATTATATTAGACAAGGAAGGGAGGGAGGGAGGGAGGGAGATGGAGGAAGAGATTCATTCATGTGAGTAGCCCATGGGAAACACACACTTTCAGATACTGTCGCTTTATAACCCAAGAGATCAGCCAGGAGCCCTGAAGCAGCTACCCCATGAGATGTCTTTGATTAATGAGGGTGTTATTGAAGTACAAAACCACCAGACTTCACTGTCTAATGCAGTCAATCATCTATCCAATCTCCATAATCGAGAAAAAGCCTTGCATAATATAAGCTCAAATAACATAATACAAAGTAACATTACATGACTTGCAGTATTATAGCAGAATATAATTACATAACATATCCTAGCATAAAATAAACAGTAGCATAACATAGTATCATATCATACAGCGACATATCACATCATAACATAACCTAAAGCCCTACTGCACATCTAACTTAGATTTGTGTGTATTGGTTATATGTTGTGAAATTGTTAGATATTACTGCACTGTCGGAGCTAGAAACACAAGCATTTCGCTACACCGCAATAACATCTGCTAAACACATGTACGCGACCATTACAATTTGATTTGATTTGAACTATGTAGATGTCAAATTAGGCCTACGCTCAGGCCTACGCTCACACTTTGTTTGCTGAAATGTCAGTTTCGACTTTGACACCTGATGCGATCCTCATGCCACAGATACCATTTAGTTCCTTGTTCCGTTCTTGTGTTACCTCTATCTAAGTAATGTATTGATGTAGTAGCGACAGTGTTGAGTTAGAGAGAAAAGACATGGAAGTGGAGCTAGAAGATAATTGCAATGCCTTACCTTCCCCCTCTCTTTCTCTCTGTCTCTGTCTCCGTCTCTGTTTCTCTCTCTCTCTCTCTCTCTCTCTCTCTCTCTCTCTCTCTCTCTCTCTCTCTCTCTCTCTCTCTCTCTCTCTCTCTCTGCCTTTCTCTTTGTATCTGTCTTGTCTCTCACTCTCTCTGTTTCTTCCTATGTTGGTCTCATTTCTCTCTCTCTCCTTTCTCTCTGTCTTGTCTCTCACTCTCTCTGTTTCTTCCTATGTTGGTCTCATTTCTCTTTCTCTCTGTCTCTCTCTCTCTCTCTCTCTCTCTCTCTCTCTCTCTGCCTTTCTCTTTGTATCTGTCTTGTCTCTCACTCTCTCTTCCTATGTTGGTCTCATTTCTCTCTCTCTCTCTCTCTCTCTCTCTCTCTCTCTCTCTCTCTCTCTCTCTCTCTCTCTCTCTTCTCTTTGTATCTGTCTTGTCTCTCACTCTCTCTGTTTCTTCCTATGTTGGTCTCATTTCTCTCTCTCTCTCTCTCTCTCTCTCTCTCTCTCTCTCTCTCTCTCTCTCTCTCTCTCTCTCTCTCTCTCTCTCTCTCTCTCTCTCTCTCTGCCTTTCTCTTTGTATCTGTCTTGTCTCTCACTCTCTCTGTTTCTTCCTATGTTGGTCTCATTTCTCTCTCTCTCTCTCTCTCTCTCTCTCTCTCTCTCTCTCTCTCTCTCTCTCTCTCTCTCTCTCTCTCTCTCTCTCTCTCTCTCTCTCTCTCTCTCTCTCTCTCTCTGCCTTTCTCTTTGTATCTGTCTTGTCTCTCACTCTCTCTGTTTCTTCCTATGTTGGTCTTTTCCTCTGTTCTCTCTCTCTCTCTCTCTCTCTCTCTCTCTCTCTCTGCCTCTCATTTCTCTCTCTCTCTCTCTGTTTCTCTATGTTGGTCTCTTTCTCTCTCTCTCTCTCTCTCTCTCTCTCTCTCTCTCTCTCTCTCTCTCTCTCTCTCTCTCTCTCTCTCTCTCTGCCTTTCTCTTTGTATCTGTCTTGTCTCTCACTCTCTCTGTTTCTTCCTATGTTGGTCTCATTTCTCTCTCTCTCTCTCTCTCTCTCTCTCTCTCTCTTTGTATCTGTCTTGTCTCTCTCTCTCTCTCTCTCTCTCTCTCTCTCTCTCTCTCTCTCTCTCTCTCTCTCTCTGCCTTTCTCTTTGCCTATCTGTCTTGTCTCTCACTCTCTCTGTTTCTTCCTATGTTGGTCTCTCTCTCTCTTCTCTATGTCTCTCTCTCTCTCTCTCTCTCTCTCTCTCTCTGCCTTTCTCTTTGTATCTGTCTTGTCTCTCACTCTCTCTGTTTCTTCCTATGTTGGTCTCATTTCTCTCTCTCTCTCTCTCTCTCTCTCTCTCTCTCTCTCTCTCTCTCTCTCTCTCTCTCTCTCTCTCTCTCTCTCTCTCTCTCTCTCTCTCTCTCTCTGCCTTTCTCTTTCTTGTATCTGTCTTGTCTCTCTCTCTCTCTCTCGCTCTCTCTCTCTCGTTTCTCTCTCTCTCTCTCTCTCTCTCTCTCTCTCTCTCTCTCTCTCTCTCTCTCTCTCTCTCTCTCTCTCTGCCTTTCTCTTTGTATCTGTCTTGTTTCTTCCTATGTTGGTCTCATTTCTCTCTCTCTCTCCGTTCTCTCTCTCTCTCTCTCTCTCTCTCTCTCTCTCTCTCTCTCTCTCTCTCTCTCTCTCTCTCTCTCTCTCTCTCTCTCTCTCTCTGCCTTTCTCTTTGTATCTCTCTCTCTGTCTTCTATGTTGGTCCTTTCTCTTTCTCGTCTCTCTTCTCTCTCTCTCTCTCTCTCTCTCTCTCTCTCTCTCTCTCTCTCTCTCTCTCTGCCTTTCTCTTTGTATCTGTCTTGTCTCTCACTCTCTCTGTTTCTTCCTATGTTGGTCTCATTTCTCTCTCTCTCTCTCTCTCTCTCTCTCTCTCTCTCTCTGCCTTTCTCTTTGTATCTGTCTTGTCTCTCACTCTCTCTGTTTCTTCCTATGTTGGTCTCATTTCTCTCTCTCTCTTTCTCTTTGTATCTGTCTTGTCTCTCACTCTCTCTGTTTCTTCCTATGTTGGTCTCATTTCTCTCTCTCTCTCTCTCTCTCTCTCTCTCTCTCTCTCTCTCTCTCTCTCTCTCTTCTCTCTCTGCCTTTCTCTTTGTATCTGTCTTGTCTCTCACTTGTTTCTTCCTATCTGCCTTTCTTTTGTATCTGTCTTGTCTCTCACTCTCTCTGTTTCTTCCTATGTTGGTCTCATTTCTCTCTCTCTCTCTCTCTCTCTCTCTCTCTCTGCCTTTCTCTTTGTATCTGTCTTGTCTCTCACTCTCTCTTTTCTTCCTATGTTGGTCTCATCTCTCTCTCTCTCTCTCTCTCTCTCTCTCTCTCTCTCTCTCTGCCTTTCTCTTTGTATCTGTCTTGTCTCTCACTCTCTCTGTTTCTTCCTATGTTGGTCTCTTTCTCTCTCTCTCTCTCTCTCTCCCTCTCTCTCTCTCTCTCTGCCTTTCTCTTTGTATCTGTCTTGTCTCTCACTCTCTCTGTTTCTTCCTATGTTGGTCTCATTTCTCTCTCTCTCTCTCTCTCTCTCTCTCTCTCTCTCTCTCTCTCTCTCTCTCTCTCTCTCTCTCTCTCTCTCTCTCTCTGCCTTTCTCTTTGTATCTGTCTTGTCTCTCATTTCTCTCTCTGTTTCTTCCTATGCCTTCTTTGTATCTGTCTTGTCATTTCTCTCTCTCTCTCTCTCTCTCTCTCTCTCTCTCTCTCCTCTCTCTCTCTCTCTCTCTCTCTCTCTCTCTCGCTCTCTCTCCATGTGGTCCCTGCGGGGAATTTATTACCCATGATCTAACGATGAACTTTGGATCATGGATTACCAGAGTTAAAAAGTAAGGGAAGTAAAAACCGTGTGGGTGTTCGTGTCCTGTGCGATCGTGCATTGTGTCCCTGAGTCATTACCCTAATTCAAGAGTTGTTCTCCACAAAGTGTGGTTCTAAACGGAGCAGACAGGAACATGTGATGTGGTGGTTGTAGAGCATTTATGGGGTAGCTGCTTCCGTCTAGGCATTTTGTCTAGCCTCACTGCAATGCTCTCCGAGCATAAGCAGAAGAATCATCATGGTGGGTCTCTGTGACCTGGAGCTTGCTAGGTCAGTGAATCAGAGAGAGATCTGTTCAGTCACCAAATCTCCCATGTCCATTAATAAAACAGCTTGACATTAAAGGACTCATGTACCATGTTCAGAGCAGGTATTTGGTTTTGCTGCGAGTTGAAAAGAAGAATCCTTTGCCATGTGTGTATATGTCTCAATTTCTGCATTATGGCTACACATACTGGCTGGAAAATGATTTACTCAAACAATTCAAAGGTAGACTATTATTTGACTACTTCATTATGGTTTTCTAACTCCCCTCTACACCTCCATGTTTGAAGCCGCACCTCACTCTAGACCTTAGGCAAAAACACATGGAACGACCAGGAACATTAAATGCTCCCCCCTACTATACTGTTTATTACTTTATTAGCAGGGTGCATGTCTCCTCACAGTGATTAGCCGCTAGTCCTTGTTCAGGGTTACCTCATTAGCCAATCAATTGCCTCAAACATTCCTCGGCCCCGGCAAGCGAGGTCTAGATAAACCTGTTGAAAACTGCTGAAAGTGGGGCGGCACCCACTGCGTAAATGATTTCATGTTTACGCATCCTAATTGTGTCCAGCCCGCACTGATGAATGTTGAGGTGGCGCGGCGCGACTTATTTAATATGTTAATTACCTGGCATAGGTAATGGGAGGGAGGAGGTGGAAGGGAGGAGGTGTGTGTGTGTGTGTGTGTGTGTGTGTGTGTGTGTGTGTGTGTGTGTGTGTGTGTGTGTGTGTGTGTGTGTGTGTGTGTGTGTGTGTGTGTGTGTGTGTGTGTGTGTGTGTGTGTGTGTGTGTGTGTGTGTGTGTGTGTGTGTGTGTGGTTGATCAGAAGGATTACACTGTAGTGTTTTTTTGCAAGGGAAACAAAAATAGGCTATAGGCCTACGTGTTTCTAGGACTGTAGAATTATACAAAACATGTCATTGACTCTCTAAACAAATAACTATTGTTTTTTCATTGATATATTCCCATTGTTTCTTCATGCAATTAATCATTTAAAATAGTTTATGCACTATTTATAAAGCATTTTATTATCAAGCATGTTTGAACACCTTGCAGGTTGATATGCATCTGATGCATATGCAAAAGGGAACACCCCGGAGCATTCTCTAGTGGGTACTGATATGCTGAACAGCTAGCAATTCAAACTTATCTAGATTAGAATCCATCCTCTTGTGCAATAAACAATAGCCTACACTATTGTCCCCAGGTGGTACTAGTTGGTCGGAACTTGGTCCTCAGATGGGTCTTCCTGTTGACGCCAAATAAGGAGTTTCCTCTTGGGTCCCCACATTGTTCACCTTCCCAGTCCCCACAATGTCATCTACCCTTATTTTAATCAATCAATTACATTTGAAGGGGTGTATTCATTATAGATTTTTTTCTATTTTTTATGTTTTCGTTGTCAGAAAGGTGGTGTCCCCAGAATGTGGTGTGAGAACAAGTGTCCACAGTAGGTGATATAAACGTGTGTGTGTGTGTGTGTGTGTGTGTGTGTGTGTGTGTGTGTGTGTGTGTGTGTGTGTGTGTGTGTGTGTGTGTGTGTGTGTGTGTGTGTGTGTGTGTGTGTGTGTGTTTAACTATTCTTGTGGGGACTTGGAAACAAATGTGCTTGGAAACAAATGTGCTTGGGGAAATTTTGTTGGTCCCCACAAAGTCAGATGCTATATCTAGGGGATTTAGTGTTAGGGTTAGAATTATGTTAAGGGTTAGGAGCAAGGGTTCGTTTTAGGGTTAGGTTTAAGTAGTCTTTAGCTGGGTGAATCATATTTCAACCGCATGGAGGATCAAGAATTTCCAACATTGTGGCCTCTCGAGTGGCGCAGAGGTCTAAGGCACTGCATCGCAGTGCTTGAGGCGTCGCTACAGACCCGGGTTTGATCCCAGGTTGTGTCGCAGCCGGCCGTGACCGAGAGACCCATGAGGCGGCGCACAATTGGCCCAGCATCGTCCGATTTAGGGAAGGGTTTGGCCGGCCGGGATGTCATTGTCCCATCGCGCTCTAGTGACTCCCTGTGGCGGGCCGGGCACATGCACGCTGGCACTGTCTCCAGTTCTACGGTGTTTCCTCTGACACATTGATGTGGCTGACTTCCGGGTTAAGCAAGCAGTGTGTCAAGAAGCAATGCGGCTTGGCAGGGACGTGTTTCGGAGGACACATGGCTCTCGACATTCGCCTCTCCCGTGTCCATACGGGAGTTGCAGCGAGGGGGTCAGACTGTAACTACCAATTGGATATCACAAGGTATGGGGCGAATACATTTAAGTTCCAAGATGAATGAGCATTGCTTCTCTGAAAAGTTTTTTAGTAGTTTTGCCTGATTGCGTTTCAAACAGAGAATTCAGTCAAATTGAGTCATCCTATTGGTAACAAGCACATAGCTAATACATCAACTTATAATTTACAGTAAATCATACATACCATTTCCCCAACTGGACATATTTTTATTATAAATTAAACCATGGAAGACTTGTCTAATAATACTTAGACATTATAGGACATTTTAGTAATACAGTTGAAGTTGGAAGTTTACATACACTTAGGTTGGAGTCATTAAAACTCGTTTTTCAACCACTCCACAAATTTCTTTTTAACAAACTATAGTTTTGGCAAGTCAGTTAGGACATCTACTTTGTCCATGACACAAGTAATTTTTCCAACAATTGTTTAGACAGACTATTTCACTTATAATTCACTATATCACAATTCTAGTGGGTCAGAAGTGAACATACACTAAGTTGACTGCCTTTAAACAGCTTGGAAAATTCCAGAAAATTATGTCATGGCTTTAGATGGGGCGGCAGCGTAGCCTAGTGGTTAGAGCGTTGGACTAGTAACCGGAAGGTTGCGAGTTCAAACCCCCGAGCTGACAAGGTACAAATCTGTCGTTCTGCCCCTGAACAGACTGTTCCCAGGCCGTCATTGAAAATAAGAATATGTTCTTAACTGACTTGCCTGGTTAAATAAAGGTAAAATAAAATAAAAATAGAAGCTTCTGATAGGCTAATTGACACAATTTGAGTCAAATGGAGGTGTACCTGTGAATGTATTTCAAGGCCTACCTTCAAACTCAGGGCCTCTTTGCTTGACGTCATGGGAAAATCTAAAGAAATCAACCCAAGACCTCTGAAAATAAATCGTAGACCTCCGTAAGTCTGGTTCATCCTTGGGAACAATTTCCAAACGCCTGAAGGTACCACGTTCATCTGTACAAACAATAGTACGCAAGTATAAACACCATAGGACCACGCAGCCGTCATACCACTCAGGAAGGAGACGCGTTTGGCCATAATGACCATTGTTATGTTTGGAGGAAAAAGAGGGACGCTTGCCAGCCGAAGAACACTATCCCAACCGTGAAACACGGGGTGGCAGCATCATGTTGTGGGGGTGCTTTGCTGCAGGAGGGACTGGTGCACTTCACAAAATAGATGGCATCATGAGGAGGAAAAACCTCTTACCCACTGGGAAAGTGATTAAATAAATAAAAGCTGAAATAAATCATTCTCTCTACTAATATTCTGACATTTCACATTCTTAAAATAAAGTGGTGATCCTAACTGACCTAAAGACAGGGAATTTTTATTAGGATTAAATGTCATGAATTGCGAGAAACTGAGTTTAAATGTATTTGGCTAAGGTGTATGTAAACTTCTGACTTCAACTGTAAGTACTCTTATCCAGAGGAATTAAAGTATAGGTCAAATATTTCAGTAGCTCTCAATCCATGTCAAAGGCAAGACTAATCCCACTGGGCACAGGTGTAAATTCAACGTCTTTCCCACGTTGGGGCGGCAGGGTAGCCTAGTGGTTAGAGCGTTGGACTAGTAACCCCCCAGCTGACAAGGTACAAATCTGTCGTTCTGCCCCTGAACAGGCAGTTAACCCACTGTTCCCAGGCCGTCATTGAAAATAAGAATTTGTTCTTAACTGACTTGCCTGGTTAAATAAAGGTAAAATTTAAATTAAAAAATGTAATTTCATTGAAATTATATGGAAACAATGTTGATTCAACCAGTGTGTGCCCAGTGGGATGACACGACTGGTGCAGAAAGTGTGAGATTTCACTCAGAATGCAACTCAACACCTGGAAAAGTTGTGATGCTTAGATCCACCAAAAGGCCCCTTGACCAATCCTCTGTCTGTAGCCCCTCAGGGCTATGCAGACATAGGCCTCAGATCCCTAGACAATGCCTGTGTCCCAAATGGCACCCTATTCCCTATATAGTGCACTACGTTTGACAAGGGCCCATAGGGCCAGTCAAAAGTAGTTCTCTCTATAGAGAATAGGGTGCGATTTGGAATGCATCCAATGTTCTTAATAACATTGCTCTAGAACTGGATTTTTTTGGTTCTACTTTCCAGCTGTGACCCTATCTGGCTCCACCCATGTTAGGACTAATTGTCAGCGGTAAATGTCTGGGTGGCCTCTGGTTCTGGTTTGTTAGTAAAGGATATATATGGGTTTCAAGTGTGTCCTCGGTTTTTCTCTGATGTTGGCTTATCGAGTCATTCATCTATCATGGACGTCACAAGAGGCTGCTGAGGGGAGAACGGGCTCATGATAATATCTGAAATGTAGTAAATGTAACGGTATCAAACACATGGAAACCATGTTTTCGGAAATTTGATAACATTCCATTTATTCCATTCCAGCCATTACTATGAGACTGTACTCCCCAATTACGGTGCCACCGGCTGCCTGTGATGGGAATGGAGAAAAAAAAGTGAAATCCAATTTTGTATGTGGTGACTGCATCATGGGAACACATGGAAAAGAATGACTTGTAAAGGATTTTAGGATAAAAACAAGCTGCTCACACACCAGGTGCATCAGTACACTGAATCTTTTTTGGTGTTTTCGACTGCTCTGTTGGGTTACTGTAGCGTATATGACCGAAGATGTAAAAGGGTAATGAATACATCTAAAGATTGATTGATGGATCGATAGTAGAAAAATCAATCACTCTCAAAGGGGAGGTTCAGTATTTTATAACTTAGTGTTAAATTGTTAAATGGGTCCTCACACTGAAAGTAGTCTTCGGGCCAGGAGAAACTGTAATTCAAACAGCCTCTTGAAAACTTTACTTTCCATTAGCTACCAGTAGCTAATCATTTATGGAAAGGAAGGGAGCATAAAAATCAACTGAAATTAGCTTTTTTTTTGGTTTGACCTTACTTATAGGTGATTTGTCCATTTTTTTCACTTAAATCACTTAAATATTTTTTTTTGCTAGCGTTTGCTAAAGTTAGCCGATGTTTATTAAAGAAAAAACATCATCTGTGATTTGGTTATCATCTAACATTGAGTTGTAAAATACTAACCTTTCCATTTAAAGCAAACGACCCTTCTCCAGTCAGTTATCCACCAAACCTATTGATCAAACATGTACTCAACTTTCTGCTTTCTTTCTCCTTCTTCAGTGCTGCCACCTCCACCGATTTGGTGGTGTCCATCTGTGTCATCTTCGCCATGTCCTTTATCCCAGCGAGCTTCGTCCTCTTCCTCATCCAGGAGCGTGTCAACAAAGCCAAGCACTTGCAGTTTGTCAGCGGCGTCAACCCGGCCGTCTATTGGGTCGCCAACTTCGCCTGGGATATAGTAGGTTATTTTCATGAAATAAAATAATTACAAAATTCAACTGTATTTCCAAAGATAATCGGAAATGTGTATTTCTGCTGTTTTATGTAATTCCCAGCCCCCGGACACCACTCATACACAAACGAAAGGCTGGAAGCAGCACAGAGTCAGCCTCTGAGCAGTGCCCCTGGAACACATTTGGTATTAAGTACCTTGCTCTAGGGCATAATGTCAGTAGGTGGCACCTGAGATTGTGATGTCAGCAACCCCCTGGTTTCCTGCCATTTCGCACCTAATGAATGATCAATACTTAATGAGACTGTGAGGAAGGGATGGACAAGCACAAACCCCAAATAAAAGTATCGAAACCCCAACCAAAATTCTTTCTGGATGTTGTAATTGGTAGAGTGGAGATTTCACTTGAATTCAGAGGGATAGACGTAAGGTCACAAGTGAGGCGTGTGTCAAATAATCCCCCAAACTTTCTGTCAGTGCCACATGATGCATTTTAAATAGCCATTTAAGGTGTCCATATTAAGACATCCTCAGTAAGTAGGTTTGGATAAGGATACATAATCCTAGTGTACCTAGGAATAGATCATCCAATGGCTGACTCAAACAAATACTCATCAGCAGCAATGTGGTAAATATACTTTTGATCACAATGGCTGTTAAAAAGCCCAGGCCTGAGTAACTGTTATTGACTAGCGCTGAATTATTGACACTGGCAAACAGTGATACAAAGTGGTACAACGTTGATACTTTCCCTCAGGCTTAATAGCGGTAAACAGTCTATCAGGTAACTTAGAGAAAAAAAGAAGGTGGGAGGCAACAGCTCAGCACTGCTCGCCGTGCGAACAAATGATCTGTTGACGAATGCTGACAAAGTGGAGGAGAAATGTTATTATGCAGGCAGCCGAAAGGTTTTGGCTATTTCCATTGACCATTTTCCCAACAATTGTAATATTTTATGGCGCCAAAAAATCTTTAAAGGGATGGTATTGCAGAGTTTTGCTGTTAAGGTTTTATTATCGGGCTCATGGATTTCAATGTGTTATAAGACTGTGTAAAGTGCCACCTAAGTAGTGTTGAAGCCTTAGGGCACAGAGTGGGAAATGTGGAGTAGAAGTTTAAAAATCACATAGGTTTCTGTTATTTTTGTCATTCATCATGCCAATTGCAGTATTTAGCCATTCTTCATCCAATATCATGATTGTAAACCTTCAGATAGAATATTTAGATTATTTTATACTACGGTTTGGTAAATTGTGAGATGGTTTTCTTTCGATTTTTCCAGTCAGGCCAGCCACAGACTCATGTCCTCCTATGAAGGGGAATAGATTGCTCTCGTGTTAATTAGCAAATGAAAGAGGGGAAGCTTGGAAAGCTAATTAAAACCTAATCTATAGATTTCAAAACCGTGTGGAATTCCCATTTTCTTGAGTTCAACATCTTCATCATTATCATCATCTTCTTTCTTTCAGAGAGAGGGACCTTAGCCTGATATGTCTGGGCGTCATTATAATTATGTAGTAATGACATCATTATACGCTTAGATGTTACCTTCCCAGAACTCCCCACAAAGTGATAAAATGCTTAATACGGGGTTCTGTGTGCTTTTTTCTTTTACAGTGTAACTACATAGTCTAACAAGTGGTTATGTTCTTTATTAGAGTGTTATTACAGTGTAATTATATGGTCTAATAAGTGGTTGTTCTTTATTAGTGTTATTACCCTGTAATTATATGGTCTAACAAGGGGTTATGTTCTTTATTAGAGTGTTATTACAGTGTAATTATATGGTCTAACAAGTGGTTATGTTCTTTATTACAGTGTAATTATATGGTCTAACAAGTGGTTATGTTCTTTATTACAGTGTAACTATATGGTCTACCAAGTAGTTATGTTCTTTATTACAGTGTAATTACATAGTCGAACAAGTAGTTATGTTATTTATTACAGTGTAATTATATAGTCTAACAAGTAGTTATGTTCTTTATTACAGTGTAATTATATGGTCTAACAAGTAGTTATGTTCTTTATTACAGTGTAATTATATGGTCTAACAAGTAGTTATGTTCTTTATTACAGTGTAATTATATGGTCTAACAAGTAGTTATGTTCTTTATTACAGTGTAATTATATGGTCTAACAAGTAGTTATGTTCTTTATTACAGTGTAATTATATGGTCTAACAAGTAGTTATGTTCTTTATTACAGTGTAATTATATGGTCTAACATTACAGTGTAATTATATGGTTATGTTCTTTATTACAGTGTAACTACATAGTCTAACAAGTAGTTATGTTCTTTATTACAGTGTAATTATATGGTCTAACAAGTAGTTATGTTCTTTATTACAGTGTAATTATATGGTCTAACAAGTAGTTATGTTCTTTATTACAGTGTAATTATATGGTCTAACAAGTAGTTATGTTCTTTATTACAGTGTAATTATATGGTCTAACAAGTAGTTATGTTCTTTATTACAGTGTAATTATATGGTCTAACAAGTAGTTATGTTCTTTATTACAGTGTAATTATATGGTCTAACAAGTAGTTATGTTCTTTATTACAGTGTAATTATATGGTCTAACAAGTAGTTATGTTCTTTATTACAGTGTAATTATATGGTCTAACAAGTAGTTATGTTCTTTATTACAGTGTAATTATATGGTCTAACAAGTAGTTATGTTCTTTATTACAGTGTAATTATATGGTCTAACAAGTAGTTATGTTCTTTATTACAGTGTAACTATATGGTCTAACAAGTAGTTATGTTCTTTATTACAGTGTAATTATATGGTCTAACAAGTAGTTATGTTCTTTATTACAGTGTAATTATATGGTCTAACAAGTAGTTATGTTCTTTATTACAGTGTAATTATATGGTCTAACAAGTAGTTATGTTCTTTATTACAGTGTAATTATATGGTCTAACAAGTAGTTATGTTCTTTATTACAGTGTAACTATATGGTCTAACAAGTAGTTATGTTCTTTATTACAGTGTAACTATATGGTCTAACAAGTAGTTATGTTCTTTATTACAGTGTAATTATATGGTCTAACAAGTAGTTATGTTCTTTATTACAGTGTAACTATATGGTCTAACAAGTAGTTATGTTCTTTATTACAGTGTAACTATATGGTCTAACAAGTAGTTATGTTCTTTATTACAGTGTAACTACATAGTATAGTTATGTTCTTTATTACAGTGTAATTATATGGTCTAACAAGTGGTTATGTTCTTTATTACAGTGTAACTATATGGTCTAACAAGTAGTTATGTTATTTATTACAGTGTAATTATATGGTCTAACAAGTGGTTATGTTCTTTATTACAGTGTAATTATATGGTCTAACAAGTGGTTATGTTCTTTATTACAGTGTAATTATATGGTCTAACAAGTAGTTATGTTCTTTATTACAGTGTAATTATATGGTCGAACAAGTAGTTATGTTCTTTATTACAGTGTAACTACATAGTCTAACAAGTAGTTATGTTGTTTATTACAGTGTAACTACATAGTCCCGTGTCTAATAGTCATCATCATCTTCCTGTGCTTCCAACAAAAAGCCTATGTGTCCCCTCCTAACCTACCAGCTTTGGTTTGGCTACTTGTAATGTATGGGTAAGTAGCACCAGAATGATATCCATATTTGTATGTGCTGACTTACCCAGTTCAAAGATGTTTTTAGGAAAAAAGAAATTTGTATTTGGACTATGGATGTAATGTTTATATGGAGCAATGTAGATTCATGTTCAAATCCACCCTCTGAATGGCACACATACACAATCCATGTCTCAATTGTCTCAAGGATTAGAAATCCTTCTTTATCCTGTCTCCTCCACCTTCCTCTATACTGATTGAAGAGGATTTAACAAGTGACATCAATAAGGGATCATAGCTTTCACCTGGATTCACCTGGACAGTCTATGTCATAAAAAGAGCAGGTGTTCTTAATGTTTTGTATACTCAGTGTAGTGTGTCGTCAGCAAACATCTCATCCAACCTACAAATAATATTTGAGCCCTGTTCAATTTCAATTCACCCATTTTCCACATAGTATGCCACAGTCAATGCATTTTAATGGTGAAGTGAAGCCTCTTCCCGGAGTTTGTTCTGAAACCTTCATGTCTGTATACCCCTCTTCATTTATCTCCCCCTATCTCCTTTCCTATTGTACTGTTTAAATAGTCAAATATGAAAAATTAAGCTTCTGTTCATGTAACCGTCTGTATTTTCAGGTGGTCTATCACACCCATGATGTACCCAGCCTCGTTTATCTTCAGTGTCCCCAGCACGGCCTACGTGGTGCTGACCTGCGTCAACCTCTTCATCGGCATCAATGGCAGCTTGGCCACCTTTGTCATGGAGCTGTTCGATGATGATGTAGGTGGTGCGGGTTGCCGCTTTCCTAAATCGTCAAATGTACCGTGTCCATATTAGGAGCTTCAGTGTTACAAGGTGTCGGTGTCATTTTGACTGTGAGGCTGTCCTAATTTTATTTAACTAGGCAAGTCGGTCAATAACAAATTCTTATTTACAATGACGGCCTACACCGGCCAAACCTGGACGACTCTGGGCCACATATGTGCCGCCCTATTGGACTCCCAATCACGGCCGGTTGTGATACAGCCTGGTTTCGAACTAGGGTCTCTGTAGTGACGTCGCAATTCCTTAGATCGCAGCGCCAGCCGGGAGCCCAGGGAGCCTAATATGCACACCGTACATACTGGGCGAAAAGTACACATGTTTTATCAAAGAAATGTTTGCTCAATCGACTAATATATCAGGAAGATTTCATTTTTTGACAAGATAACTGATCCCTGTCCTCGATATACTGCAGTGTATTCTTGGATAGGCTTTCAGCGCATGCAAGGAAGGAGCTTTTCCTCCAGGAATGACTTTTTAACTTTTTACCCACTCAATGAGTTTCAAAGGTGGTCTTTTTCAATGATCTTTTATGTTTAATTGTGAAGTTAGGATTGTGTCTTCGGCGAACGTGCTTCATGCATCTTTCAATGAGCGTCAATGTATACCAAAAGCTTCCCTTTCTCCCGGGAGAATCAAAATACAAAGACGGAGAAAAAATCTATACAGAAAGCAAGCAAGAGAAAAAGACAAAACTTGAGAGAGTGTTAAAAGGATAGATGGAAACAATGAGGGAAGTAGAGAGAGAGAGAGATGCCACTTCTCAGTCTGTGTAAGTCAAATCAAATCAAATGTATTTATATAGCCCTTCGTACATCAGCTGATATCTCAAAGTGCTGTACAGAAACCCAGCCTAAAACCCCAAACAGCAAGCAATGCAGGTGTAGAAGCACGGTGGCTAGGAAAAACTCCCTAGAAAGGCCAAAACCTAGGAAGAAACCTAGAGAGGAACCAGGCTATGTGCGGTGGCCAGTCCTCTTCTGGCTGTGCCGGGTGGAGATTATAACAGAACATGGCCAAGATGTTCAAATGTTCATAAATGACCAGCATGGTCGAATAATAACAAGGCAGAACAGTTGAAACTGGAGCAGCAGCAGAGTCAGGTGGACCGGGGACAGCAAGGAGTCATCATGTCAGGTAGTCCTGGGGCACGGTCCTAGGGCTCAGGTCAGTTGAAACTGGAGCAGCAGCATGGCCAGGTGGACTGGGGACAGCAAGGAGTCATCATGTCAGGTAGTCCTGGGGCATGGTCCTAGGGCTCAGGTCCTCCGAGAGAGAGAAAGAAAGAAGGAGAGAATTAGAGAACGCACACTTAGATTCACACAGGACACCGAATAGGACAGGAGAAGTACTCCAGATATAACAAACTGACCCTAGCCCCCCGACACAAACTACTGCAGCATAAATACTGGAGGCTGAGACAGGAGGGGACAGGAGACACTGTGGCCCCATCCGAGGACACCCCCGGACAGGGCCAAACAGGAAGGATATAACCCCACCCACTTTGCCAAAGCACAGCCCCACACCACTAGAGGGATATCTTCAACCACCAACTTACCATCCTGAGACAAGGCTGAGTATAGCCCACAAAGATCTCCGCCACGGCACAACCCAAGGGGGGGGTTGCGCCAACCCAGACAGGATGACCACAACAGTGAATCAACCCACTCAGGTGACGCACCCCCTGCAGGGACGGCATGAGAGAGCCCCAGTAAGCCAGTGACTCAGCCCCTGTAATAGGGTTAGAGGCAGAGAATCCCAGTGGAAAGAGGGGAACCGGCCAGGCAGAGACAGCAAGGGCGGTTCGTTGCTCCAGAGCCTTTCCGTTCACCTTCCCACTCCTGGGCCAGACTACACTCAATCATATGACCCAACGTTTTTGACATGTTTACTTGTGTTTAGACTGAATTACAAGCATTTCTTCTAAGGATGCTTAATTTACTTAGTTTAGCTGTTCTTTATAAGCTGGAACTCAAATTTACCTAAATGTGTTAACACACACAATCATACAAGTATAGTTTCTAAGTTGTCCTCACCTTTTTATATAATGAATGAACCACATTATACATGAAAGTAAAAATAAGAAACAGTTGGTATTAATGTGGGCTGCTACATAATGGGTAAAAGTGAGTAAAGAACAGTTAAGTCTTGACTAACATTGCTATTCAATGTCTTATTTTTTTGTTAACATCATACTTTGCTGCCTTTATATGCTAAATTAAGATGCCATTTGTGACTTTGAACCTGGCAATTGATTTAATTATAATACCTTCCACTTTAATTCACAATTGTAGATTTTCATGCGAGTGTCTTTTTCATGTTTAGGTGAATGAAATGTGCAAATTATTTTCCTTTGCCACAGTCTGTGTGTGTGTGTGTGTGTGTGTGTGTGTGTGTGTGTGTGTGTGTGTGTGTGTGTGTGTGTGTGTGTGTGTGTGTGTGTGTGTGTGTGTGTGTGTGTGTGTGTGTGTGTGTGTGTGTGTGTGTGTGTGTGTGTGTGTGTGTGTGTGTGTGTGTGTGTGTGAGAGATAGTTTGTGTGTGCACACATGTGGGCAATGCGTGAGTGAGTGTGAGAGAGAGTGCATGCGTGCTTGTCCGTGTGTGTGTGTGCATGAGAGAGTGTACATGCATGCTTGTGCGTGTGTGTGCGACTTCACTCTGACAAATTGCAATATCAGGTTCCCCCATCTGAGTTTCTGCTTCAAAAGTCAGCTAACTCTAATCTCCACTCCAAACTGAGCAAATTTTAGCATCACTATCCATGTTTCTATACACAGTTTATATGCAGGTAAACTCATACCTTATATAAACATTTTTTATGACAGCTGTGATGGAAACAGGAAGTTTCAGAGATTTTAGAAATACCAACAGATAATGGTGGGATCTTTTTGTGTCTGTAAAATTAATTATGTGAGAAATGGTGGTGGAAATGCCTTTATGCGAAAATATTGACATAATAACCATCATATCGAAGTAATATATCTTGACGATATGGTGTGTGCTCCTCCCACTACGACAAGGGAAAGCATGCAGTTTATTAGGCTACAGATAACCTGATGAACTTCACAGTGTGGTGAAAGTGCACAGTGATCATGATGCTCCTTTCCAATAAATATTGAGGGTCTGATTCTGATGACATGATCGAAAAGTTTACTTATTTATTTTTTATCAATGCTTTACTGCCGATTGACCCCCCCCCCCAAAAAAATATTCTCGCTCTAATCCATAATAATCCCATCAGTGGAGGCTGCTAAGGGGAGGATGACCCATAATAATGACTGGAACGGAGAGAATAGAATGGCATCAAACACACGGAAACCAAAAATATAAACTCAACATGTTTTTGATTTATTTTACCTTTATTTAACCAGGTAGGCTAGTTCGAACAAGTTCTCATTTACAACTGCGACCTGGCCAAGATAAAGCCAAGCAGTTCAACACATACAACAACACAGACTTTCACATGGACTAAACAAACTTACAGTAAATAATACAGTAGAAAAAGTCTATATACAGTGTGTGCAAATGAGGTAAGATAAGGGAGGTAGATGAAAGTGCAAGTACAGTCGTGGCCAAAAGTTTTGAGAATGACAAATATACATTTTCACAAAGTCTGCTGCCTGAGTTTGTATAATGGCAATTTGCTTATACTCCAGAATGTTATGAAGAGTGATCCGATGAATTGCAATTAATTGCAAAGTCCCTATTTGCCATGCAAATTAACTGAATCACACAAAAAAACATGTCCTCTGCATTTCAGCCCTGCCACAAAAGGACCAGCTGACATCATGTCAGTGATTCTCTTGTTAACATAATGCCTTTTCCAGCAAGATGGAGCACCTTGCCATAAGGCAAAAGTGATAACTAAGTAGCTCGGGGAACAAAACATCAATATTTTGGGTCCATGGCCAGGAAACTCCCCAGACCTTAATCCAATTGAGAACTTGTGGTCAATCCTCAAGAGGCGGGTGGACAAACAAAACCCCACAAATTCTGACAAACTCCAAGCATTGATTATGCAAGAATGGGCTGCCATCAGTCAGGATGTGGCCCAGAAGTTAATTGACAGCATGCCAGGGCGGATTGCAGAGGTCTTGAAAAAGAAGGGTCAACACTGCAAATATTGACTCTTTGCATCAACTTCATGTAATTGTCAATAAAAGCTTTTGACACTAATGAAATGTTTGTAATTATACTTCAGTATTCCATAGTAACATCTGACAAAAACATCTAAAGACACTGAAGCAGCAAACTTAGTGGAAATTAATATTCTCAAATCGTTTGGCCTTGACTCTAGAGATACTGGGGTGCAAAAGAGCAAGATAAAGAAATAAATACAGTATGGGGATGAGGTAGTTGGATGGGCTATTTACAGACTGGCTAACATGTTGGTCCCATGTTTCATGAGCTGGAATAAATGATCCCAAAAAGTTCCATACACACAAAAATATTATTTCTCTAAAATGTTGTTTAAAAAATGTGTTTATTTCCCTGTTAGTGAGCATTTCTTCTTTGCCAAGAAAATCCATCTACCTGACAGGTGTGGGATAACAAGAAGCTGATTAAACAGCATGATCATTACACAGATACACCTTGTGCTGGGGACAATAAAAGGCCACTCCAAAATGTGCAGTTTTGTCACACATCACAATGCCACAGATGTTTCAAGTTTTGAGGGGGTCTGCAATTGGCATTCTGACTGCAGGAATGTCCACCAGAGCTTTTGCCAGAGAATTTAATCTTAATTTCTCTCTTTTAGAGAATTTGGCAGTACATCCGACCGGCCTCACAACCGCAGACCATTTGTATGGCATCGTGTGGGTGAGCGATTTGCTGATGTCATGAGTGCCCCATGGTGGTGGTGGGGTTATGGTGTGGGCAGGCATAAGCTACGGACAACGAACACAATTGCAAATTTTTATCGATGGCATTTTGAATACACAGAGATGCCGTGAAGAGATCCATTCACCCGCCGCCATCTCCTCATGATTTAGCATGATAATGCACAGACCCCTTTCTCAAGGATCTGTAAACAATTCCTGGAATCTGAAAATTCTATGGCCTGCATACTCACCAGACATGTCAGCCATTGAGCATGTTTGGGATGCTCTGGGTCGACGTCTATGCAGCATATTCCAGTTCCCGCTTATACCCAGCAACTTCGCACAGCTATTGAAGAGTGGGACACCATTCCAGAGACTACAATCGACAGCCTGATCAGCTCTATGCCAAGGAGATGTGTCGCGCTGCATGAAGCAAATGGTGGTCACACCAGATATTGACTGGTTTTCTGATCCATGCCCCTACTTTTTTTATACAATGCTCAAAAAAATAAAGGGAACATGCTGTTGTGCAAATGGAATAGACAACAGGTGGAAATGATAGGCAATTAGCAAGACACCCCCAATAAAGGAGTGGTTCTGCAGGTGGTGACCACAGACCACTTCTCAGTTCCTATGCTTCCTGGCTGATGTTTTGGTCACTTTTGAATGCTGGCGGTGCTTTCACTCTAGTGGTAGCATGAGACGGAGTCTAAAATCCTTATATGAATTGTAAATCTTTGAATTTGTTGCATGTTGCATTGATATTTTTGTTCAGTATATTTGATACCATTGCACTTATTCCGCTCCAGCCTTTACCACGAGTCCGTCCTCCACCAACCACCTGTGAATCTCATCATGTAGACTAGCCTACACGCAAAGCCTACCTGCACTTTATCTGTGAGCTGTTGGCTAGAGGATACATGCCAAGACCAGAATAGGGGAATTTGCTATTTAAGGCAACAGTTTTTGTGACAAAACTATCGGGAGAGTGGAAAATGCGATGGAAACACATTGAACTTTAGATTTTTATTCAGTACATAAAAACTTAAGCAAAAAAGTACATTTTATGTGCACTACGTCATCACGCACTGGTTTTTATCTGCAACAAGTCAATTAGGTGGAAACATCACTGGTGGGAAGATCTGTCACCAATTGGATGGAAACCTAGCTTTGTCATACGCTCATGTCCTTTGAACATTCATCTTCTTTCCATTATCTCTGGTGTCTCAGACACAGCTTAATGTTGGCTGTCTTCCTTTTTACATAATGAGACAAACTCATTTGCATGGCGATTTCATTATCGTCATTGCCGTCGTTCATCATCGGTTTGTTTTTTGTTTGTCTGTTCGCTGGCAACCTCCCCATCAAACAGTCATCTTTTTGTTGTGACTTGTTTTCCCATATATTTATCGGTGTTGTTCTGGCAAATCATATTCCTAAGGGGCTCTGGCAATATAATAATGGAATGCATGCCGGTCGCTGCCAATCTGGCAAGTGACCTACCGCGCTCTTCCTTGTCAAGGGCATTTGCCTAGTGTATTAGAAAGCCCACTGGGTAGTGTAGCTCTCCGGGTCAATTGAGACATTGCCGATGGGGGACAATGACAGCCCAGCTATCACTCCTGGGGATGTAAAAGCAGATAAGAGAGCCCTGTAGGTGGCCACGAGCCGGGGCTGATGCATCACTTATTCTACCAGTTAACTGTCACATTTGAATCACCTGGAAAAATGGGCTGTGACATGCTGGGATGTTGGTGGTTTCCACATTTCCTCTGTTCCTCTGTTCTGTTCAGATAAACTGAATGAACAGAGGAGCCAAAATGGCTTCCGTAGATAAGAACGCACAAGACCACGCCCCAGTTCACCGCGGCAGGTTGTAGAGAGATATCTGACAGCTCCATCTTTCTCCGTCGTCTCTATTTCCACACCTTCATTCTATCCCGTCCACCCTGCGCTGCGACGATAGCCAAAACGGGAACAGCAAAGTTGAAGTTCTCTTCATTCTTTGTTGTATTTCTCCACTGAAGGTCAAAGTTAATACACCTAGCTCCCCGCTATGGGAAGATGTCTAATAGTCTAGAGGGAAGGAATAAAAATAGCCAAAACTGGAGGGAAAAGCAAAGCATGGCTGCAGCAGCACATATATTACTTTTACGTCCCAGTTTCATCTGGAGACTGAGCGAGGGAGCATGGGAGTTTTCTCAGCTCCCTGTGGATCGCATCTATCGCACACTGCCTTGTATGCATGAGACAGTGTTTGAGTCAATAGCCCAGCCGTTAGCCACTCAGACAAGCCGGTTGGGCACCTAAATGGATCTGGCCTGGTTGGGGGCCTGAGTGATTCAGGAGGGGGGCAGTCGATGGGGCTGTATTAGTTCTGCCATGTCATGACCCTCTGTACTGTGTTTTGGAATTGCTATGCTGGGCATTATGTCTGGAACTTGTCTACTCTCCCAGGGAATTGCCATTTAATTGTACTGTGTGTGTGGGTGGGTGGGGTGGGTGGTTGTGGGGGTATTACATACATAAATATTTGTATTCCTAACAGCATGTACTGCTGTCTACCTCTTTGATATTAATATAGTGTTTTATGTATACAATGTTACATTCTATTTTGGATGTGCATTACTGATTATGAAGTTTCCCTTTAACGTTAACACATCTAGTTTGAGAAATTGGCTAATGGTCGCCCTCCCCAAAACTCTTTCAGACATATATATATTCCTTTTTGTAAGTCCCTCCGGTCAAGATGAAGGCGATGCTAGGGGAATATGAACACTAAAGCAATATGGGTCAGACTAGAGCCTTGGAGATTTTTTTCACTTCAGAACCCATTTGGAGATGATTTATGGGCATATAGCACAAACTTTGAAGAAAATTGTCACGCGTTTCATCATCGCCTAAGAGCTTCTTAGATCTCATTGATGAACACCCAGTCGAGAGAAGATCTGTTATTTCATGTATTGATCTCGAATTAGGTCTCTATTCCTTCACATTCTTCTTGATGACAAATGGGCCCCGGCTGTACAAGGTCATTGGTTTGCTTTTATTATTTCAGTTTTTCCAATTCACTTATGTTTCTAACTTTAGGCTCTTTTAGCCTTTTGCCAGCTTCTTGCCAGCTTCTTTTTCTTGATTCCAGCTTTAAATTCTAAGACTTTACTCAAGGGATTGTAGTTTAACTATGATTAATAACTTTTTCAAATGTAGTTGAGTGGGAGTGCGTCCAGTATGTGTTGATATGACCAGATATATTCAAATTGAACTTCTTACCATTGACAATAAAAGGTAGCTAAGTAATACATTATATGGATGGCCAGGATCTCATGCTTGACGTTTTGTTGGCCAGCGTGACCTTAAGTCCTTGAGAGAAACTTGTAAAAGTTGAAAAAGGCAAAGATGAATTGGCAGACCTATTGCTGGACATTTGAGAATTAGCGTTGACACCATGATCAATTAGGTATTTTCGTTATGCATACTTCCCTGCAGGGAATTTAGGCCAGTGCTTGGACAGCCCAACTACTCACAGGCAGAAATTCTCAATTTACTGCTGCATGTAGACTACTATTGACATTCCAACTCTAACCTTTGATCTGTAGCTTAAGTTTGGCCATTAACAGAGAAAATATTTACTTGAAGTATAGCGACATCATTACTGCTGTATACATGCTGTCATACATGAAGACCTAAATAAACTTTATTTTAATGATGACGGTAGTGAGTTATTTACCCCCAATGACCAAAGACCCCAATTCAATCCATAACAGATAAAGGAAAACTTTACCTCTAATTGAATTGTGAATGTTTGCACTATATCGAATGTGTTAACTCAGAGTTAGCTGCAAACACTCTGTGTGGACAACGTCATTGGGTAACGCCTCTGGACCACACCTGTGCTTGAAAAATATAGCAGAAACGTGTATGAATCGCAACGCGGTTTATCTTTATCTACAGTTGATTGAATTGCGGGCCAAGTTAGGCCTTTTCATGACGCCATTCCTCAAAATAAAGTAACAAATTGCAGAGCAAGTACAAATCCCCATGATGAAATCTGACAACATAAGGTGTCATCCGCGATTCTCATCTGCCGCTCCACATTGCACTGTGTTAAGCAACGCATGCCACTTTTCGCCCTGGGTCTACCGAAGGAGGAAACGGTGAACTTATGGTTTTCACAAGGTACGCTAGCGTCTTTGAAGACTACCCTGAGACCAAACAGATGCAATTTGCATAAGCTGGCTTTAGAACGGCATGTAAATACAGAAGTGGCAATACTCTATCATTCACTCTCCCCCATCTCTCTCTCTCTCTCTCTCTCTCTCTCTCTCTCTCTCTCTCTCTCTCTCTCTCTCTCTCTCTCATTCCCTCAATCTTCGGTAATGAAAGCAATGTGGAGAACCGACGCTGGCGCTGTTGTAGAATCAGTGCAGACTGGCTATCTTTCATTCTGTCTTCATTTAATTAATCAGGGCTTGTGTGTTTTAAAAGGCACCATCGTGCACCATCGTTCAGCAATATAGCTACAGGGAGAAGGGATTTCAGGAGGGGTGGCTTAATCAGGAAGGGAGGAAAAAGGAAATGTCCGCAACTCAGGTATGCTCCCATGGTGATTTAACCACTCCCACAAAAAATACAACGTTTTGATCCGAGTTGGATCTTCGTCAGGTCATATATCACTGTGAAACACCTATTTAAATCAACTCTAGAGGGCTTGTACATCCGGTCAATTCAATACATCCATTACATTGAATACATTAACATCACAATAAGTATTACACAGTAGACATATGGAGAAACATGAATACATTTAGGTTTGTATCTACTTCTTTCTTTGATATGTGCATCTGTCCTGCACCTAATTAATTGGATTTGCATATATTTCTATAATTTGTATTTAAATCAGGAAGGGCCCTAACCTGGGTAATGAAAAGCCAATAAGATGGTGTGTGTGTGTGTGTGTGTGTGTGTGTGTGTGTGTGTGTGTGTGTGTGTGTGTGTGTGTGTGTGTGTGTGTGTGTGTGTGTGTGTGTGTGTGTGTGTGTGTGTGTGTGTGTGTGTGTGTGTGTGTGTGCGTGTGTGTGCGTGTGCGCAAGTCCATTACTGTGAATGTGCCTGTTATAGCAAGTGGGAAGGTATATCTTTCAAAGTCTCAGTGCTTGGGATGAGAATGTTTGTATCTGTATGTATGAGCAGCTGCTCCTGCCCTCACGTAACGCGGGTGAGGGAGACATCACCGAGTGAGCGTGCCCTAAATGACAAGTCAAGGCTAATTTCCATGTCATTTAGCAAGCAGTGTGCCTCCACTGATGAGCGCACACAGAGGATGCGCTTTAGTTATCTGGGGAGTGTCGAAACACTCTTAATGCCAAGAGCACTCTTTTCCAGCCACCGCAAGCTCCAAATCCGCTGCTTCCCTCAGGTCACTCGACAGACTCGTGCCTCCGCATGTGCAACGCAGACAGCGGGTTCCCTGTAATGTGATGTCATGCCATAATGTGCCCTCATGTTTTGCCGTGTTTCTTGTCTTTTATGAGTCGCTAATACGTTGTTGTTGTTTTTCTTTTTCTTTTCCCTCCTTACAGAAAATCTCGCACATCAATGACATTGTGAAGCAGGTGCTGCTGATTTTCCCGCACTTCTGTCTGGGTCGAGGGCTCATCGACATGGGCAAGAATCAGGCCATGGCCACTTTATTTGAAAGCTTCGGTGAGCATCCTCCACACCACCTTTGAGCTTAAATACCACACTATAGGGAGTAAATTGTTGGGGGGGAAGAAAATGTGAAAAAAATAATGATGACAGAACTGTAAAAGTGTAAATAATGCCACACTATATCTGAAGTGATCACATAGGCTTCATCCTAATATATACTCTCACTGTACTGTAAACTGATTTGGATAAAAGTGGCCTTTTAATATTATATTACTAAGAGTCATCAGTGATTCATCAGATTCATCAGTGCAAAGCTTTTCCCTCCTAGCAAGATGGAATAACATTTAAGTGGTAGGATGAAAGGTCAAATGAAGCTGAGTAATTTAAGGACAAGAAAGAAAGTACAGTGCAGTGTAAAGAAAGACAATGTCATGGCTTTAGCTTTGGTGTTGTCTTTCAAGACTCAATAGAGAATGACAGGTGCAAACTTTCCACTGCTGCACATTGTTGTCTAAATAGCCTTGAAAAGAAATGGAGGGAATTGGCAGATTCATTTAACTCGACAGTTGATTGTTGTAGGTGACAATAAAACAGGTGGGAGGAAGGGTCTGACTATTCTCCAGTAAGAATATTTGGTACCAAACATTTTGGGGTTTAAGATTTACCAAAGGCCAATAGCTTTGCTACTTTGTTTAATTTAGTCCTCTACTTATACAATGCCTTTACATTTTATGATGACTCCTTGCTGTCCCCAGTCCACCTGGCCGTGCTGCTGCTCCAGTTTCAACTGTTCTGCCTTATTATTATTCGACCATGCTGGTCATTTATGAACATTTGAACATCTTGGCCATGTTCTGTTATAATCTCCACCCGGGACAGCCAGAAGAGGACTGGCCACCCCACATAGCCTGGTTCCTCTCTAGGTTTCTTCCTAGGTTTTGGCCTTTCTTGGGAGTTTTTCCTAGCCACCGTGCTTCTACACCTGCATTGCTTGCTGTTTGGGGTTTTAGGCTGGGTTTCTGTACAGCACTTTGAGATATCAGCTGATGTACGAAGGGCTATATAAATAAATTTGATTTGACTTTACAGCATCTTCATAGTTTCACACATAGGGCCCATGGATGTTACCATTACCCTTTACAGGACTAAACACATCTCCTCTTAGTTGTTGCTGCATCATTACCAAATAGGATAACATTTGACCAATAACGTGACCGTAGCCCTAGGCCGCCATTCTCAACACTACATCTAGAAAGCGAAAGGGGATAGGTACACGGGGGAGATTGAGAGGCAGAGAGACCCATGAAAGGCGGGAGCAAAGGCTTTATCTGAGGAATAGATCTGGCAGGAAATAACCGTTTGAGGAATCATTTGCGGCGGCGAGTGTAAAGAGGAAAGCAATCACCGCTTTAAAAAGGCTTGTCTGGAGAGGGCCTATTTGCGAGAAAATGAGACTGAAAACGCTTCCGTTTCTGTCTTTCATCCCTCCAGAACATAGAGGCTGTTGAGACTGAGAGAGAGATGGATAGGGAGGGAGGCAGAGAGAGGTGGGGGGGTACTGAGCTAACATATGGAATTGTTTTAAGGTCATACCATGTATGATTTAGCTATTTGGTTTGGAAATTTAGGACCCCTTTAGGTATCCCCAAAAAATATAGAATTGGGCCTGTACTACTATAGCCCATAGGGTCCTGTTTTAAATGACGTTCAGCTTATAAAGGCTTCATAATGACTTCATAAGCACTGCACAAAGCATCTATAACTGTATGTCATGCTTTATAAAGGGTTTATAAATGTGGCATAAGTGTGTGACATAATCACCAATGTCAAATGTGACATAACCCACTATGTCGAATATAATATAAACATGTGCTTTATAAAGGGTGACACGTTGGTTGGCATAGTCTGAAGTCATGTTACTCACATTACACCTAATCTCAATCCCAGACACTTTCGCCCAAATAGGTGGAAACACTGGTGGACCAACGAATCAAATTTGGCCTTCAGTAGTTATGGTTAGATTTAAAATCAACGTTTAAGAAATGTATTGTGGGAATGGGCATGGTTTAGCCATAATTATGACCTTTTGACTGGGTTAACTAGTGACAATGACAAATACCTTACTCCGGTCACTCCCATAGAATTATATGGTCACTCCACTAAGGCCAACTTTGAGTGGTTGATATCCCAGGCTTATATGTGCTGTGTGCATTATGATGTTACACCAAGAAACACTTACCTTGATGAAAGCCCCCAACATAAAGACATTAAAAGTGGCTTTCTTCTGGCACCAAGATGCATGTACAAAAACTTGTACACAACAAAAACCAGCCATACAGTGCAGTGCTGGGCCTAGTCCCGTCTTTGACACATTCACCATTTCTCTCTCGCTTAATGATCAGCCACAAAATTGTAATGGCAAGGCCCTCTTCTCTAGCATGGGAACAGAAGAGGAATAGGTGAGGTAGCTTCAGGTTGGACTACTCCAAATCATCTTGCATCTGACACACACACACACACACACAGACACACACACACACACACACACACGCACACGCATGCACACACACACACACACACACACACACACACACACACACACACACACACACACACACACACACACACACACACACACACACACACACACACACACACACACACAGTAGCTTTGCAGGTCCATCAACCCATTCAAATACCTCAATCACCCTTCAGAAAACTGTGACTCACGAGAGAACCTTAAATCAGCAGAACATTAATAACCTATTTATTTACACCTTATGTATTATCCTGTATTACTTAGTCCATAACACAGCCATAAAGACTCTATATCGCATGATGCCGTACTTCATTTAAAGTCAGACACCTTTGGTCATTCATGACATAAAGGCTTAATGATGTAAACACAAATGTAGTAACAATTAGGAAATTATCACTAAAGTGGTAGCATGAGTGGTGCTTTCACTCAAGTGGTAGCATGAGACGGAGTCTACAACCCACACAAGTGGCTCAGGTAGTGCAGCTCATCCAGGATGGCACATCAATGCGAGCTGTGGCAAGAAGGTTTGCTGTGTCTGTCAGCGTAGGGTCCAGAGCATGGAGGCGCTACCAGGAGACAGGCCGGTACATCAGGAGACGCAGAGGAGGCCGTAGGAGGGCAACAACCCAGCAGCAGGACCGCTACCTCGCCTTTGTGCAAGGAGGAGCAGGAGGAGCACTGCCAGAGCCCTGCAAAATGACCTCCAGCAGGCCACAAATGTGCATGTGTCTGCTCAAACGGTCAGAAACAGACTCCATGAGGGTGGTATGAGGGCCCGACGTCCACAGGTGGGGGTTGTGCTTACAGCCCAACACCGTGCAGGACGTTTTTCATTTGCCAGAGAACACCAAGATTGGCAAATTCGCCACTGCCGCCCTGTGCTCTTCACAGATGAAAGCAGGTTCACACTGAGCACTTGTGACAGAGTCTGGAGACGCCGTGGAGAACATTCTGCTGCCTGCAACATCCTCCAGCATGACCAGTTTGGCAGTGGGTCAGTCATGGTGTGGGGTGGCATTTCTCTGGGCGGCCGCACAGCCCTCCATGTGCTCGCCAGAGGTAGCCTGACTGCCATTAGGTACCGAGATGAGATCCTCAGACCCCTTGTGAGACCATATGCTGGTGCGGTTGGCCCTGGGTTCCTCCTAATGCAAGGCAATGTTAGACCTCATGTGGCTGGAGTGTGTCAGCAGTTCCTGCAAGAGGAAGGCATTGAAGCTATGGACTGGCCCGCCCGTTCCCCAGACCTGAATCCAATTGAGCACATCTGGGACATCATGTCTCGCTCCATCCACCAACACCACATTGCACCACAGGCTGTCCAGGAGTTGGCGGATGCTTTAGTCCAGGTCTGGGAGGAGATCTCTCAGGAGACTATCCGCTACCTCATCAGGAGCATGCCCAGGCATTGCAGGGAGGTCATACAGGCACGTGGAGGCCACACACACTACTGAGCCTCATTTAATTTTGAGTGTGACTCCAAATCCAGACCTCCATGGGTTGATAAATTTGATTTCCATTGATAGTTTTTGTGTGATTTTGTTGTCAGCACATTCAAATATGTAAAGAAAAAAGTATTTAATAAGAATATTTCATTCATTCAGATCTAGGATGTGTTATTTTAGTGTTCCCTCTATTTTTTTGAGCAGTGTAGTTTTTTTGGACACATATTTAACCCTTTGTTTTGGTTGGAACAGAACTACCTCCGTACTTCCATTAATTAGTATGGGTTACCTTCAGACGGGTTCTGGGGACAACCCGCTACAGACGTTTTCGTGAGAAGACTGACTCTTGGGATGTCTCATGATCTGAAAAACACCACTGTAGCTCGGCCACCTTCCACCACAGATGCTGAAGGCCGACATAGACGGACGTGGCGGTTTGAGATGCAGCCCATGCAAGAAACGGATATATCTAGCTTAAACTGACAGATTTTGATCTGGATTTAAAAAATATATGTTGCTTAGATTGGTGCATGGGTGCGTCTATGGACGCAGGATTAAAGTCAGGATTAAAGTCAGTTGCTGTCAACTTTAAAGAGACATCTAGATTTAGATCCAATCCTATTGAGTTCCAGGGGCAGCCATCTGACATGATTATTGTACATCGTAGTTGCAAAGAACAGAAAGGCAAGCAAGCTGGCTCCCAATTGCAAGCTCTATTAATACAGCTACCCCCCTACTTTTTTCAATTTCTGCCTGAAGACATACCCAAATCTAACTGCCTGTAGCTCATGTCCAGGACCAAAGATATGCATATTCTTGGTATCATTTGAAAGAAAACGCTCTGAAGTTTGTGTAAATGTGAATTGAATGTAGGAGAATATAACACAATAGATCTGGTTTAGATAATACAATGAAAAAAACATACGTTTTTTTATTTTTTATTGTTGTATCATCATCTTTAAAATGAACAAGACAAAACAAACATTCAGATAGGATGATGATGACAATTTCAGTGACAAACATAAGAGGACAGCAGTACTTGTGCAAAGTTTCAGAATGATAACTTTCAAAATGAGTGTGCTACATGACATTTATCATGAAGTCACCCAGGTGTCCCACACAAGTAGCCCAAATGTGGCCAAATTGGTGAAGTTATACATTTTGAATGGAATAACTATATACAAAATACCAAAATGGTATTCTAACACACACACCCAAAACATGGAGAAAAAACATGAAAAAAAAATATAAATATAAATTTACAAAATAACACTTTCAATATTTGGAAGACCCTCAGTCCTCTTCACAATATCGTGCTGCTGAGGCCAGGTGCCATAGCAGTCTCTTTCTGCTGTAAAGCAGAGGGTCACCAAGCATGTGGTGCAGACACACGCATCTCACATTTCATTACACTACAAAAAAAAATCACAAATAATATTTTATAATATCAATTTCAAACAACGGCATTAGCATGAAAATAACTTACCAGTCCAAAACGATGTCCTCTCCATTAAAAAAATATTCCTCAATTTGGGAATCGCTAAATTAATCGTCCTCCAACAATCTCTGTCTCACTTTCCCTATCAATTTCTTCTAAAATTGTGTGTACATCTGTATGTCTAGACTTAGATTTAGCTTTCCCTGACTTAGTCGCCATACTGATTGATATATAAACAGCTGAAGATGCGCTTTACCAAAACAATGCTGTGTGTAACATGCGTGGCTCCTTCCGGTACTTCAATGGCGAATGACCCTCTTTACGCCGGAGTTTACTACATGGGTTGGTCTTCCAACACATAAACATTACATATTGCCGTTTACCTCAGCTCATTGGCTATCTACCCAGCTAGATGTTGGGTTAAAATACAGTCAATCAACGAAACAGCGGTCATATCATTGGTGCACAATGATGTCATTACTTGTTGTCTTCAAATCGGTTTCTTTCAGTGTTACAAACAAACCAGTTGATTGCAATGAAACCAAACATGACTGGATAAAGTCACGTTTTGTGTGTGTATTTACATCGAATGTGTCGTCGAAAATGGAATGAGACGGAATTCACGACACAAGTGGTTCACAAAATGTTTCGTGTTAGGCTACAAAAACGGATTTTATCAAACAAAAGACCATTCACTATGTAACAATGAGCATTGGGATTGCAAAAAGAGGGAGAACGTCAAAGGTAAACAATACATTTTATTGCAATTTGTGATGTTGTTACGCCTGTGCTGGTTGAAAAAAAAATATGGGGCTTTGTTCTCAGATAATCGCATCGTAATCTTTCGCAGTAAATCCTTTTTTAAATCTGACAACGCAGTTGGATTAGCAAGATTCTAGGCTTTCGACCCATGTGAGACACTTGTATTTTCATGAATGTTTAATATGACTATTTATGTAGCGATCACCGTATGTTGTCAAATTCAATCCCGCTAACAGGTTAACAAAGTTTTGATCCACAAAGATCTTCATTAGGTCGTTTAAAACAATATGTTTCCCTTGATGAAGAACAGTGTGTTTTTTTCTCTCCTAGGGGAAGACCGTTTCCAGGACCCCCTCAGCTGGGACATGGTGGGGAAGAACCTGTGTGCCATGGCCATCCAAGGGGCAGTCATGTTCACCATCACTCTCCTTATCCAGTATAAATTCTGCTACAAACCCAGGCAAGAATAGAGGAATAATATATTTAAGTAAAGATGCTTCCATACAGTATCAGAGATGATTTCTCAAAAATGTTTAGACCCAGTCCTTGTTTACCATTTACAGATTTCATGCATTTATCTTTTTATTAGCCCAATAATGAATATTCGTCATTCGACATCTTGTTAACATTGTTAGTGAAATATCATTGTGTCCATCCTTTTTGCTTCACCTAATTATGAACCGAAGTTGTCATAGTAACTTATCTCCATTACCTGAATTGCATTTTGTGAGAAATTGAAACAAATTCTCCCATTAGAGAAAAACATTAGCATATATTACTAGGTTGTCATCATTTGGGATTTATAATGTTGGCTCTAGAGGGATTGTGAGTATGTGGGGTTTAAGCATTTTCTTCTTCAGACTGATTTCTGGAAAGTCATTCTCCAAGGAGGACGAAGATGTGGATGTCGCTCGGGAACGTGCACGCGTCCATGAAGGCGGTGCCGAGAATGACTTGTTGAGAATCTGCGATCTCTCTAAGGTACATTACCACCGTTTATTACCGCACTCATGGTAGCAACATCACCTTAAAAGGTTATATTCATTAATGCTTGCAGCAGCAAAACATTGAGCAACGGAAACAAGCGTTTCTTATTGGACAAGATCAGGTAGTCCCCCTGCGTTTCAGCCTGTGTGCTTCTGTTTCATTCCTAGTGAATATAACCCAGGTCCTCAATCCTCAAGGGCTAGGGTCTGTTGAACTTTACAAAACCTTCAGGTAGAAATCTATAGAACAAATATGATTTCCCTTCACGTAGCATTGGACATCATGGCAGCTCTATTCATTACATTTCTACTTGCAACAATCTGAAGTTCTGAACGTTTCACCTCACTGAATGCGCCCCCCGGCTGTTTCTATTGGATTCCTCCTCCCTCAACGTTGATACTGTGATGTCACTTATCGGTCACAGTATGCCTCTTGCCTGGTTCCCCATATTGAAATAAATCTAGTCGTTCCACAAAAAGAGTG
Organism: Oncorhynchus keta; assembly: GCF_023373465.1. Lineage (NCBI taxonomy): Eukaryota > Metazoa > Chordata > Actinopteri > Salmoniformes > Salmonidae > Oncorhynchus > Oncorhynchus keta. The sequence goes on from NC_068433.1 coordinate 20,137,873, forward strand.
AATTCAATCAAAATATTTTTTTTATATGAATAAAGGTTTGCTAAAGTTTCTAAATTCTTAATTTTGCCATGTACCTACGTCAACTCTGTGTCACTTCTAGGAAGAGTTCAACCCCTTAAACCAAAAAAAATCTCAAAGTTTCACCACCATTGTAAAGCCCTAGTTATTTTGTTGCTTTGACAAAGTCATTTCTGAAGACTATTATGGCTCTACTCTTTTTGGCTGTTTTCTGGTGGATGACTGAGCTGGTTGAGTAAATTACGTCAAACCTGTTACCCATATATAGACAGCCTAGAAAAGTTTTTTTGTGAAGCTTGCATTCGCTTGCACATCCCTATTGCACACGATAAGCTTCCATTCCCTCTGTCACGAGGGGATGTATGCCAGATTTAAGATGAAATCCTCAACCCTGTTACTTTATTTGGCACTTACGGCAGTCATTTACCATAATATTTTGCAAATGTAACTTTTTGAGATGGGAAAATCAGGTTACACTACTCAAAAAGCAACAAATTGGTGGAAAGACCCATTTGCTGATAAGATTACAAGGCAAGGATGAAAGTGAGCGGACATACACTGTGTCACAAATAGCACCCTATTCCCTAGGTAGTGCACTAGATTTTACCAAATCGCTTTTGACCAAATCGTCTCAGATCTGCTAATAAGTCTTTAATTGAACGTTACTGAATCTTTTGACAGGATGGGCTCCTTCCATCTAGGTTGTTAAAGAGAGAGATCTGAAAATGTGCCACTGTCCATATGTGTGGGATTTGAACATGGCTCCTCTTCAAATCAGGGCTGAGTTAAGAACACACCAGCTGTTAGACCATGGTGACTTCTTAAGTATGTCATCCAGGTCTCAGAGAATCGGAAGGCTGGGGAAGGCTGGGGAAGGCTGGCGAGGTGTCACTCCACAATGTATTTAGTATTTATTAGGACTCCTGATTAGCTTCTGCCGAGAAAGCAGCAAATCTTCCTGGCGTGCAAACAGGAAACAACACAACAAATAAAATGTATAATATACATAAATATACATACATAGCACTACATTTACATTACAATTGATCCATCCAGAGCGACCAACAGCTAGTGCATTCGTCTTAAGTTAGCCAGGCGAGACAACCATATATCACAGTCGTATCCCACCCACGTATCACATACATAACACACTGTAAAATACAGTACAAAAGACTGAAAATGGTCTGTGTCTCTCTCGCTGTAGGGAGAAGTGTGCAAAAAAGGGAAGGGTTTGATTTTCTGCGAGGCAACACCAATGAGGTCTCTCTCGAGCTGTGCCGCTAAGCCCGACAACACACTTCCCCCTCCCCCCGCCTCACAGGTTTGGGAAGTGAGTATGCGAGTGGTGCTTGGTATGCTACAGTAGGTAATGGGCACCGCTTAATCACCGCCCAGATTAACACCCTGGCTAAGACCAGATGTTTCTTCCACGAGCCCGTAATGGCAGAAAGCATGGCCAAGTCAACAGCCCTTCGTCGACATCTGTTCAAACTTGACGTCTCTTCAAACCCTCCCCCGCCATCTCTCGCAATCGCTCGCGCACTCCATCTTTCCCCCTCTCAATCTATCACGGACACACTCACCTACACTCACAAGGTAATTAATGCTCAAGCTTTGAATAAAACAGTTGGGACGGATAATGCATTGCCGCCCACAGCACACAAGGTGGGAACAGGAGTTACTTTATAAGGTCTTCTTGACTCACCCTTTGCTCGTCTTCTCTGACGTTTCAAAGCTGACTTTCACATTCTGTAACCTGTGATAAATTATCTTAGAGCGATGTATGGTTACCTTCCTTTATTTCCTCCCTTGTCAGCCAAGAAGTGGTGAGCATCACAAGAGCACAGTGCAGTTATCTTTCTATCATGTTTCAATTATAGACACATCTGTTTTGTTGTCATGCATCTCTTCGCTACTGTAGTACAGACAGTGACACTGAAACATGCAGAGAAAGACATACACAACAACAAGACTCTTCAAGGTGCCTCAACATTTGATTTGATTTACGTTGGAGGGGATACATGGCGCCCAAAAGCATTGGCGCAGAAGGCATCGAAGCGCTTCCAGTGGGCTCCCATCACCTCCCATCACAGCTGGTGCAATCCGGCCGTAGAGCAGAGATAACGAATTGATCAATGAGCGCACCACCTCGACCGCTGCACCTCTTCGGTCTCGCCATAAATCTGAACATGTCTCTCTCGCGATTGACAGCCCATCAATCATCTGTCAGCTGCCTCCTCCTCCTCTTCCTTCACTCAGGAAGAAGCATTTACCACCCAAGAACGACTGTTGAGGCCTCATAGGTTAGCATTTAACCTCAGGGTTAGCGGTTACCGTGACGGCATTATTGATGGGGCCCGTTTTGACGGTGCGTCCGCCAGTTAGCATTTGTGCGCCCGAGCTGTCACTGTGACCTTCCAGTCACTCAGGAACGCAGAAAGAAACTTTTTATGACAGCTGTTTGATGTTATAGGAGTCATGTGAGTACGGTGTCCATACAAATGTAGGATCTTAATTTGTGGGTTATTTTGCTGAAAATCTGCAGTGTATTTGAGATTTTAAAAAGCTTCTAAAGTTTGTAATTTCCAATTTGAAATTTCAGACTTGATTTGCCCTAACAAATTCATCAACCCCTCCAAATATGCTCATTTATTATAATCCACATAATAATTCACACTTCCTGTTGCGGCAGGATTATTTTCCTGCTGTAGAAAACTGGCTCAAATTATGATCCTACATCTGTATTAGGATGTGTGAGTTCTGAGCGGTGAGGCTCAAAGCTTGGGAGATACATACTGTAAGACCCTAGCATCATTTTGGTTTTACCGTTGATAGAATACTGATTGTGAAAGGGATATTTCATCCAAATTACACAAGTATATATTGGTTTCCTTATCCTGATGGATAATGGACAAGAATTAGAGCGTTGGACTAGTAACCTGAAAGGTTGCAAGATCAAATCCCCGAGCTGACAAGGAAAAAATCTGTTGTTCTGCCCTTGAACAAGGCAGTTAACCCATTGTTCCTAGGCTGTCATTGAAAATAAGAATTTGTTCTTAACTGACTTGCCTAGTTAAATAAAGGTTAAAAAAATAAGTAAATAAATTGACAATCCATGCTTTTGGTTTCATTTCCCTGGCACTGTTTTCAAATGCTTACATTTGACCATTTGTGGCACAAATCCCATCCAAGTCATGGTACTGATATTGTCATTTTTCATGCATCATATCCAAATCTTTCACAGAGTCACTTAAAGATGATTGGAACTTCTGTACTGTCATGACGTTGGCCTGGGGGATAGATTTATGACAGTCATAAATACCTCTTCCCCCCTTTTTCCTCTCTCTAACCTGCTGAGGATACATTTTTAAAAAACTTGGTTAACATAGAGATTCTGTGAACATCAGTAGGTGGGGGGAAATGAACTATATTCTGGTAATCCAAACAAATGAACATATGCGGTGGTACTTAATGAATATAATGTCAGTTCGGTTGTCATCTGAGACATTCTCATCAATGATAAGATGACATAAACTCTACAGTGGAAAGTCTACACAGAGTTATCGGATTCACATGGAATTGTTGTTCAATTTAAATGCTTGAATATGAAATTATTTGTGATGGGATGAACTGTGAATTTAGCTTCTAAAATGTGAGATGTGGGTTTTCATAAGATATTGCTGCTCACTCAGTGGCCCGCCCACGTGAAGAGACAGAGGTTGTAAACTATGAAACACACCCCTTTTCTCCCTTCCTATATAAAGCCTTGATGACAACATAACTTCCTGTTTTGAGGATATGAGGACGACGGTCCTATGTCAGAATGGTTCAGATAATAACTACAGAACGAAGCCAACATCAGCATGAGCTTTGGTTGCGAATGGTGTGAACTTTTGAACTCTTATTCACTACAGAAGTGATACCTCCTAGCCGTTGAGTTAGCAACAGCAGCTGCAAACAAAGGTTAGGAAGGAACAGACAGACTATCCCGTCTATCACACAACAATGTTACTACAACGTATCCAATTGACCACCAGAGACATTCTTCAAAGGACTCGGTTTGGTAACACGGCCTTCCATCTACCACCAACCTACTGTAGCGCAGCTCAGAGTAAATATTTATTGCATTTTCCTTTTCCAAATGGGCGGTAATTTATAATGCATAAGATACTGTATTTACGATAGCACAGCTTTTTTCCTTTGTTCCTCAGTCTCCCCGCTCTTTCACTCAACCCAGCCCCTTTTCCTATATGTTACAAGCTTTCATATCTGTTCCGCCCGCTAGGGACGTTTTCCTTTATGACGTCATTTGTATTCAGGTTATGATTAATTGTGTGTATGTGTGATTAGTTAGGTATTTAGCAAATAAATAATTAAACCCAATTTTGTATTGCTGATTCAAATTGTTAGCCAGGGTTCTTACAGATAAAATAATTTACAACTTTCAGATGAGACTGAATTAAGACAATAATTGATATTGACGGCTATTGATGTAAAATATTACTAGGTCTTTAAGAGTTTATTCGGAAGATAATAGCTCTATAAACAGTATTTTATGGTGCCCGACTCTCTAGTTAATTACATTTGCATGATTACCTTAATCAGGGGATATTAATTACGGAGAAATTATTTTATAGAATAGCAAGTCATATCACATAATCCAGCATAGCCAAAGACACGGCAGTACCATGACATAGATTTCTGTCATTTGGGTTAACTATCCCTTTAATAAAATATTGATGTGATTGTTGTTTCTGTAAATGTTGTCATTTGTTTGACATTTTCTGTGTTTACTGTAAAGTACTATGGATCTGAAGTACTATGGAACAGCATGTTAATACAAGAGCAGCCCAAAGGAACCATTTCACAAATTAAAGTTTGTCAGATATTTTCAGGTCTCAAAAGTAGACTAGTGTTGATCAGTGGGATGTGGTTTCATTTTTGTGATTCCAGCTGTTTGGGGCAGTAGAGTCAGATGCCTTGCTCTCTCTCTCTGAACCGTGTGTATTTGTGTGTGTGTGCACGCGTGTGTGTGTGTGCGCGTGTGTGTGCGTTTGTGTATGAGAAGGTGTGTGTGGGTCATCGACCGTTGTCTCCTCCGGTTAACCGCCACCCCCTAGCCGCCACCATGACAGCCATTATAGCTTTCGGGGCACGAGGGAATTATCCGCTAATTGCCTCTGTTAGGATAGGAACTTTACTTCTTCCGCCCGTCTCTACTAGCGTTGTAGCAGAGCTGTGGCGCAGCACGCTATCACCAAAGTAACTTGCAAATCTTGGAGAGTAGCATGTCCAAGTCCCAAGTCCCCAATAATAGCGGATGCCCCCCAGGCTTTTAAGCAAACATGCTTCACATTTGACACACTATCGTGGCAATAAGACATTGTTTTTTTTGTCAAGGTTGAACTGGCATCACTGGGGCTCTCTTGTTCTCAAGGTTGCATTGTCTTCGTCTCAAATGGCACACTATTCCCTGTAGTGCCGGTCAAAGGTAGTGGTCTATAAAGGGAATAGGGTGCCATTTTGGACGTATCTTTAGAAATGAGTGGGAAGGGTCGGCTACTACAGTACAATTAAAACGGATGCTTAATCATTTCTTAATGATTAATCATTTACCAAGTGTTTCACTGCACCAAAAGGCTGTAACTTAATTTCTGCTCTATTAGTACTGCTCCGAATAGACAAGCTGACCAGGAAGAGAAAACATTGCTGTAAGTAGGTATTTCATGGCCTAATATTCATTCACCTTCATGAGACTTGAAGTAGCTTCTCACAAACATAAATGGAATTGTGTCTCATGACTTCAGAGAGAAGGCTTCTACATGTGTTGAACATACCGTGGCCTGCACTCAGTCATATGCTAATTTCAATGCAGTAATGACCTGGAAGTGAACATTAAACTTACATTTACTCATCATGTCCATTTTACTACTAACTCATAGCAAATGCATTACATGGATAGGAAACGGCTGGCGAGGGAAAATCTAGAGACACACAGATACAGTAGATGGATGGACAGACAAGCAGGCAGACAGACATACAGATAAACAGACCATAGTGATGTCATTAGAGTATGCCCCATGGCGCTCCCCCCAAGGATTGTATGATTCAGACCTGAGAACAGGTGGGCAGAAATACAGCTGGCACAATTATCCTGAAATCATTCCCCAAAGGAGAGGAGGGATGTGTCAGTCCTTCCTGTCAAGGTCTGAATGAGATCTAAATTGCCAGACCTGACAAGAACCTTGTCGAGACTTGTTTATTTTTTCCTACAAGATGCCTTTGAAACCACTTCAAACTCTGTCTTTGTGGTTGCTCGGTGGAACTTCTGCTCGATGCGCTAAGTGCTTCATTTAGTCAACCATTTGTTATTTGTGTACTCCCGGAACCCATTTTGCTTCTCTAAGTGTCGGTTTGTTTTCCCGCTACTCGCAACAGCAGCGCCGATGATGCCGACTTGAGAATTTATACTTGCCGGAGGAAGGTGATTAGCCTGCTTGGGCCTCACCTCTGGCAGGTGATATTTGATATTTGCTCGGGAAGAAGATGAAAAAACTGTGTTAAATGCAAATTCAAATATCACACGGAGAGTTAATTTGCAGGCTAGGAGCGGTGAAACTCCAGACACCTTCTTATCTGCAGTTTGCTACAAGATCTAGGCGGGAGCCGAATCCTACACAGAATACCAAACTGTTTTACTCACTGAGCCCCAGCCCCAGCCTCATGCCCGTATGCCCAGAAATTAAGTATAGTGCTGTTATTTCACCCCTTTGTCCATTGTCTTATGTTATGTGCATTAAAGAGACATTCCACCCCTTTCAACATCAAATTCATCATCTCCAGCACCACCCCAACATCGACATACAGTATGTGAAATCAACAGTTTTCTATGTTTTGTAAAAGATAAAAGACGATAAGTGCATCTGACCCTGCTGGTCATCTATGAACATTTGAACACCTTGGCCATATTCTGTCTCCAATTGGCACAGCCAGAAGAGGACTGGCCGCCCCTCATAGCCTGGTTCCTCTCTAGGTTTCTTCCTAGGTTTCCGGCCTTTCTATGGAGTTTTTCCTAGCCACCGTGCTTCTACACCTGCATTGCTTGCTGTTTGGGGTTTTAGGCTGGGTTTCTGTACAGCACTTTGTGACATCAGCTGATGTAAGAAGGGCTTTATAAATGCATTTGATTGATTGATTGTTTCTGATGACATCATCCTGAGACACTGATGGCATCATCTGGTGTGCACGACCTGGTTGCGTTCGGGGCGAGAGCATGTTGAAATAAAATGGACTGGATGACATGATAGGTGGTGCACAGGAAATACTACGCTGATCAAAAATATAAACGCAACGTGCAACAATTACAAATATTTGACAGTTCATAAGAAAACAAGTCAATTAAAATCAATTCATTAGGCCTTAATCTATGGATTTCACATGACTGGGATTACAGATATGAATCTGTGGAAGAATGGCACGACAATGGGCCTCAAGATATCGTCACGGTATCTCAGTGCATTCAAATTGGCATTGATAAAAATACAATTGTGTTTGTTGTCCGTAGCTTATAACTGCCCATACCATAACCCCACCACCACAGGGAACTCTGTTCACAATGTTCACATCAGCAAACTCCTAACCAACACGATGCCATACACACAGTCTGCCATCTTCCCAGCACAGTTGAAACCGGGATTTGTGAAATAGGTTACGAACTGTAGTCAGGTCAAGGCCTTAGTGAGGACAACGAGCACGCAGATGAGCTTCCCTCAGAAGGTTTCTGACAGTTTCTGCATTGTGTTGTGTAACAAAACTGCACATTTAAGAGTGGCCTTTTATTGTCCCCAGCACAAGGTGCACCTGTGTAATGATCATGATGTTTAATCAGCTTCTTGATATGCCACACATGTCAGGTGGAAGGATTATCTTGGCAAAGGAGAAATGCTCACTAACAAGGATGTAATCAAATTTGTGTACAACTGTACCGGATTTCCTCCTCTTCATCTGAGGAGGAGTAAGGATCAGACCAAAGCGCAGCGTGGTAAGTGTTCATGATGATTTTAATTAAAGAAAGCACTGAACACTGAATCAAAACAATGACGTGAATTTACAAAAACCGAAACAGTACCGTGTGGCCCAAACACTCACGCGGAAACAAACAGCCACAAACCAAAAGTGAAACCCAGGCTACCTAAGTATGATTCTCAATCAGAGACAACTAACGACACCTGCCTCTGATTGAGAACCATACTAGGCCGAACACAAAAACCAACATAGAAAAACAAACATAGACTGCCCACCCCAACTCACGCCCTGCCCATACTAAAACAAATAATAAAATAACAGAACTATGGTCAGAACGTGACAACAACATTTTCTGCATATGGAACATTTATGGGATTTTTTATTTCAGCTCATGAAACATGGGACCAACACTTTACATGTTGCGTTTATATTTTTGTTCATTATAGTTGATGAGCGTTGCATGTGTTCTGTATTAATAGATTTGTATATACAGTATGATGTAATATACTGAACTCCACAAACTGACTGAACAGCAGACATACTATTGTAGTGCATTGCTTGTGCTCTCGCCAAAAGTATAGTGCACTGCTAAGGGTGCCATTTGGAACGCACACCAGTTTATATAACATTATTGCATCCGTGTCGAGAGTTCCTTGTATCCCTCCCTCCCTCTGATTAATTATCATGTCTGTTCCTTGCAGGTGTACTCAGGGAAGAACATTCCTGCTGTGGACAGGGTGTGTTTGGGTGTTCCAGCCGCTGAGGTGAGCCACATGCAAAAACACACACACACTCTCAAAAAACAAAACAAGGAAACACGTGCACTCAAACAAAAAATAATATCCATGTCTATGTACACAGGGCAGCAGCCTCTGAGGTGCAGGGATGAGTAACCGGGTGGAAGCCGGCTAGTGACAGTGACTAAGTTTAGGACAGGGTACTGTGTGAATGTCGGCTAGTGATGGCTATTTAACAGTCTGATGGCCTTGAGATAGAAGCTGTTTTTTTGTCTCTCGGTCCCATCTTTGATGCACCTGTACTGACCTCGCCTTCTGGATGGTAGCGGGTTGAACAGGCAGTGGCTCGCTCGTGTGGTTGATGTCCTTGATGATCTTTTTGGCCTTCCTGTGACATCGGGTGCTGTAGGTGTCCTGTAGGGCAGGCAGTGTGCCCCTGGCGATGCGTTGGGCAGACTGCACCACCCTCTGTAGAGCCCTGTGGTTGTGGACGGTGCAGTTGCCGTACCAGGCGGTGATGCAGCCTGACAAGATGCTCTCAAAGGTGCTTCTAAGCCAAATTTCCAAGCCAAATTTCTTCTGCCTCCTGAGGTTGAAAAGGCGCTGTTTCTCCTTCACCATACTGTCTGTGTGGGTGGACCATTTCAGATTGTCAGTGATGCACATAACCAGTCAAAAGTTTGGACACACCTACTCATTTCAGGGTTTTTCTATATTTTTACTATTTTCTACAATTTAGAATAATGAACAATGGTGGACATCTTGAAGCAAGAGCGGACAGCAGACTGGGATAGTAAGAGATGGAATATGTCCGTAACACTCCAGTCAGCTGGTCTGCACATGCTCTGAGGACGCGGCTAGGGATGCCGTCTGGTCCGGCAGCCTTGCAAGGGTTAACACACTTAAATGGTTTTCTCACATCGGCCACAAAGAACGAGAGCCAGTCCTCGGGAGCGGGCCGCGTCGGTGGCAATGTGTTATAATCAAAACAGGCAAAGAAGGTGTTTAGCTTGTCCGGGAGCAAGACGTCAGTGTCCGGCAAAAAACATTCTGGGCTAATAATGTAAGAAATAACACAAAAAATATATATACTTCAAAGTTGCTTAGGAGCTAGAATTTGAAATTCCATGTCTGTCTGCGCCATCTTCCCATCTATCTCTACTCTCTCTCTCTCTACCATCTCTCGCTCACACACACAGTCATACACACACAAACACACACACCATCACACTCACATCCCAGAACTCTTTGATTTCAACACGTACATGCACGGCGTGGTGTTCCATATTCTCCTCACCCTGTTTACCCAAAACCGTAATGTAAATGCCAGCGGAGTATAGTGTGTCAGACCAGAGCGCACCACAGACCTCACACTGTGTTTCATGCATTATTTACAACCGAGCTTAGCCTTACCGCCGCACTTTCACAAGACGGGGTCGCAAACAAGAATGGATCAATGAATGACAGAAAT